>NW_004443983.1:1707918-1724968 GCF_000243295.1 Trichechus manatus latirostris | reverse complement strand
ATGTTATCCATAATTTGTTATGATC
Organism: Trichechus manatus latirostris; assembly: GCF_000243295.1. Classification (NCBI taxonomy): domain Eukaryota; kingdom Metazoa; phylum Chordata; class Mammalia; order Sirenia; family Trichechidae; genus Trichechus; species Trichechus manatus. Next base: position 1,724,943 of record NW_004443983.1, on the reverse strand, counting down.
CACACAGTTGAATGCCTTTGCATAGTCAATAAAACACAGGTAAACATCTTTCTGGTATTTTCTGCTTTCAGCCAAGATCCATCTGAAGTCAGTAATGATATCCCGTGTTCTACGTCCTCTTCTGAATCTGGCTTGAATTTCTCGCCTTTTCCTGTCCATATACTGCTGCAACTGTTTTTGAATTATCTTCAGCATAATTTTCCTGATGTGTGATATTAATGATATTGTTCAATAATTTCTACATTCTGTTGGCTCCCCTTTCTTTGGAATGGACACAAATATAAATCTCTTCCAGTGTGTTGGCCAGGTAGCTGTCTTCCAGATTTCTTGGCATAGACGAGTGAGCACTTCCAGCATTGCAACCATTTGTTGAAACATCTGAATTGGTATTCCATAAATTTCTGGAACCTTGTTTTTCACCAGTGCCTTCAGTGCAGCTTGGACTTCTTCCTTCAGTACCATCAGTTCTTGATCATATCTTTTGATGCTTCCTGCATTGTTCAATTTTTTTGCCCATAGAATCCTTCAGTATTTCAGTAATTTTTTCCTTCAGTTCTTTCAGCTTGAGAAATGCCGAGTGTGTTCTTCCCTTTTGATTTTCTTACTCCTGTCTTTGCATATTTCATTATAATATTTTACTTTTTCCTCTCGAGCCACCCTTTGAAATCTTGTGTTCAGTTCTTTTACTTCATCATTTCTTCCTTTTGCTTTAGCTGCTCTACTCAAGAGCAAGTTTCAGAGTCTCTTCTGACATCCATTTTGGTCTTTTTTTCTTGTTTTCTATTTTTTTAGTGACCTTTTTGCTTTTATCATGTTTGATGTCATCCCACAACTCGTCTGGTTTTTGGTCATTAGTGTTCATTGTGTCAGATCTATTCTTGAGATGATCTTTAAATTTAGGTAGGATATACTCAAGGTCATAGTTTGGCTCTGATGAACTTGTTTTAATTTTCTTCGGCTTCAACTTGAACGTAGATATGAGCAATTGAGAGACTGTTCCCTAGTCAGCCCCTGGTCTTGTTCTGACTGATGATATTGAGCTTTTCCATCGTCTCTTTCCACAGATGTAGTTGATTTGATTCCTGTGTATTCCATCCAGTGAGGTTCACGTGTATAGTCGCAGTTTATGTTGTTGAAAAAAAAAATTTGCAAAATATTTTCAGTGAAGAAGTCGTTGGTCTTGCAAAATTCTATCTTGTGATTTCCAGCATTGTTTCTGCCACTAAGGCCATATTTTCCCATTACCATTCCTTCTTCTTTGTTTCCAGCATTTGCATTCCAATCACCAGTAACTATCAATGCATCTTGATTTCATGTTCGATCAATTTTAGACTGTAGAAGTTGATAAAAATCTTCAGTTTCTTCTTTGGCATTAGTGGTTGATGCGTAAATTCTTATAGTAGGCGTTTTAACTGGTCTTCCTTGTAGGCATATAGATATTATCCTGTCACTGACAGGGTTGTATTTCAGGGTAGATCTTGAAATATTCTTTTCTACGAGGAATGTGACGCCATTTCTCTTCAAGTTGTCATTCCCAGATAGTAGACCATATGATTGTCCGATTCATAACGGCTAGTACCACTCCATTTCAGCCCATTAATCTGTAGGATATCGATCTTCAAGCATTCGATTTCATTTTTGACAACTTCTAATTTTCCTTGATTCATACTTCGTACATTCCATGTTCTGATTATTAATAGATGTTTACAGCTGTTTCTTCTCATTTTGAGTCATGCCACAGCAGCAAATGAAGGCCCCAAAATCTTTACTTCATCCATGTCATTAAGATCAACTCCACTTTCAGGAGGCAGCTCTTTCCCAGTTGTATTTTGAGTTCTTTCCAACCTGAGGGGCTCATCTTCCAGCGCTATATCAGACAGTGTTCAGCTGCTGTCCATAATGTTTTCACTGGCCAGTTTTTTTTAGAAGTAGATCTCCAGATCCTTTTTCCCAGTCTGTTTCAGTCTGAAAGATCCACTGAAACCTGTCCACCGTGGCTGACCCTGCTGGTATTTGAAATACCAGTGGCATAGCTTCCAGCATCACAGCAACACACAAGCCAGCACAGTACGACAAACTGCCAGTTGTCCTTTATAATAGAAGGTATCATATACTTGACTTGGCAACCCCAGATACACAATCACCCAGAAATGTAGAAAATATTTTTTAGATCTTTTCTGAAGAGACTAATATCAGTAGATGGGAGGCAAACCACAAATAGTAAAGAAAATGAGAAAAAAAATTCTCATTTTTTGAATTACCTGTTTTGTAATTCGCTTCTCTAACTGATATTTACTGATCTTTTATTCTTTTCTCTGTTTTTAGTGGCCACAGATGTGTTTAATTCCAAAAACCTGGCTGTTCAGGCACAAAAGAAGATCTTGGGTAAAATGGTGTCCAAATCCATCGCCACCACCTTAATAGACGACACGAGCAGTGAGGTTTTAGATGAGCTCTACAGAGTGACCAAGGAGTACACCCAAAACAAGAAGGAGGCAGAGAAAATCATCAAAAACCTCATCAAAACAGTCATCAAGCTGGCCATTCTTTACAGGAATAATCAATTTAATCAAGATGAGCTGGCACTCATGGAGAAATTTAAGAAGAAAGTTCATCAGCTTGCTATGACGGTGGTCAGCTTCCATCAGGTGGATTACACCTTTGACCGGAATGTGTTGTCTAAGCTGCTAAATGAATGCAGGGATATGCTCCACCAAATCATTCAGCGTCACCTCACCGCAAAATCACATGGACGGGTTAATAATGTCTTCGATCATTTTTCAAATTGTGAATTTTTGGCTGCCTTGTATAATCCCTTTGGAAACTTTAAACCCCACTTACAAAAACTTTGTGATGGTGTCAACAAAATGTTGGATGAAGAGAACATATGAGCATATGAGTTAAGATTGTGACTGCTCGTGATTTATTTGAAGATGGAGCACTGCTGACTTATGAAGGAAAAAAGAATTTTTTTAAGATTACACATGTTTCAGAAAGACTTTCCCCAATTCAGTTGTCAAGCATTAATGATAATGCTTTTATGGGGCATGTTTTATTTGAAGAAAAGCATATTTCCAAAAATTCTAGTGAAAAGCTTCCTAATGGTTAACAGATTATGGGGAAAATGTGTGGTTGGATAATTCAAATGTAGAGTTATACAAAGAAAGATAAGTATGGTTCCAAACCTCAAGATATCTTTTTTAGGGCAGTTGTTGTATTGGTAGCGCATCGGATATTTCTAACATGTACAAAGTTATGTATTTTGATTCATTTCTATTCCTTACTATGTATATGTGCCTCTTTTAAAAAGCCAACAGCTTTCTCCTGCTGTTACTGCTCCTTTAGAAGTAATTCCATTTTCACGTTTACCTCAATCCTTTCATTAAAGTTTTTGTCATTGACATTCAAGAATTAAGTCTGAGGCCATCAAAATGAACCCTCAGAAGAATAGAAAACTGCTCATCTGAAATCATTACTGTGGAAATGAACTATATTGGACATTGTCAGTAATGGCCAAAGTAAGAATATGCTTCTGGAATTGAGTACTGTTTTTTAAACCAGTGGTGATACTTAAATTCCCAGAAATGTAATATATCATTGCCTCGAAATGCATGGTTAAAGCTTAACTTTCATGTTATCTTGAAAATGTGCTAATGAAATCTTCATTTTTCATATAAGTTTCAAATATAATAGACAAAGTGACAGTCTAGATTGTGCTTGATATTGGGATAATGCAAAGTAAGTGGTATTAAGAAAGAGAAAACAATCTTCATTTTAGGGAAAAACCCACCAAAATAACGGGGAGTAGGAGCAAAAGAGAAGAAAGGATATTGCTACAGAATGAGCATGAAAATGAATGCATTTCAAATGTTTAAGAAGATCCGATAGGTAAAGAATGTCCCTTTTTTATTTAACTGATAAGGTTTTTGCTATTTTGTTATTTGCTATTTTGATGAGTAAACCAAAGAATATTTACATTTTAAGCAGTTTGTGTGTTGTTTCTATATAATTTCATGGTGTGAATGATAAAGTAAGCACTTGTTTATTTTGTAAAAAAAAAAAAAAAAAAATGGATACCTGCAGGCCAACTGTCATCTAAGAAATAACAGATCCAACCACCAGCACTAAATAGTTACCTTGCCACTATGTCTATGCTTTAGTGTACTTTTGCCTTGAATCTGCCTACCTCCCAGAATATTGACATTAAAATAGTAGTTCACCAGGAAGGTCCCCAAACTGGAAATTCCAGAAGTTGAAATTTGTTTTAATCTGCTACAGCCTAGAGGAGGTGGTCAGTCTCTCTGGACCCCCCCATTGGCTTGGCTAAGCCAGGCAGCAGAGACAAAAATTATCTCCCTGGTTTGAAGTTAAATCCTAACACCAAGATTTGAAGTAAAAGTACCATTCTCACTTCTTAGAACCAGCAGGCAATCTGTTTTTATATAAACAACAGCATGGTGACTGCAGAAGTGACCTCTCTAGCTAGAGGAATTTTCATGTTTATGACCTTTCCTAGCGATCAGGTATATATGTGGGGGTCTGGGGTGTGGGATTAGAGCAACACTTAATCTCACACAGAGGGAAGGCAGTGAGAATGTGTCCTGAAGCGGGGGACTGCTGTTTGCTGCCATCTCTCGGTAACATCATCTGGAGGTGACCCATCTCCTTACTAACTCTGGAAGGCATGCCTTAGAAAGATCAATTACAAAATCATGATCAGCAAGTTCATTTCTGGTGTAACAGGACTCCCCTTGTGCATGAAGTTAGTTGAGGGAAAAAGCTGGAAAGAATCTAAATGTGCTTAGCTCAGCCTGAGCCAAGCCAATAGTAAGTTTGGAATTTTATGAATTTTTTTTTTTTAAGTGGTGTCTGTTTCTCTATTTTGAAGAATTAAGTTGATTTTATTTTATGCTGATGGCCTCTCTCCAGAAATTATGAGTGAATATAATAGGTAGATGATAATACTGATGTTAATACTAACACAGAGCAGTCATGCACATTAACTCATTCACTCTTTGCCACAATCATTACCGTTTTACAGATGAGGAAACTAAGACGAGAAATTATGGAATTTGCTGGAGGTCACATAGCTGTTAGGTGGCATAGGCAGGATATCAATAAAACCTTATTTTTGTTTAAAGCTGTTATGGTTAAAGGCAATTTTAGAAACATTATTGATTCAGAGAAGAGTGGGCAGAATGCTTCTGATACAGTTTTTCAGATAGTTTGACCTGTTAAAAAACCAGTTGCTGTTGAGTCAGCTCTGACTCATGGCGACCCCATGTGTATCAGAGTAGAACTGTGCTCCATAGGGTTTTTAATGGCTAATTTTTCAGAAGTAGTTCATCAGGCCTTTTTTCAGAGGTGCCTCCGGATGGACTTGAACTTCCAGTTCTCAATAAGCAGCCACATGTTAACCATTTGCACCACTCAGGGACTCCAGTGATGTGTTAGACAGTATTTAAATCACTACAGGTCTGGCCTATAAAGTAATCTGGGCATGATTTTGTACAAAGGTATTTTTCCAAGTTTTCAACAGGAATCCTAATTTGGGGCATCTTGTGGCTCAGATTTCTGTCCCCTCTGGAACTGCAAGTCAGGGTGCTTATAATTAACTATGACTTTGACCATTAGCCCAGGAGGTACAGTGTGCGCCTCTCTTCCACGGACCCACAAGGCATTCTGTGTGCACACGCTCCTAAAACAGTTCACCATTGTGTTCTGCAGAGTAGGTATGGCATCAATTTGAAACTTTAACATTTTTTTCTAGTTTGGAGGCTGAAAATATTTGAGCAAGTAAATTTGAAAATAACCTTGTATTTTTCTGATTATTAGAACTTTCATACACAACTCAAAATTAGTTTAAAAGAAAAGCAAGTGTTAAGAATTTCAATTGTAAAGAAATTCTGCTTTTATTCTAATGTAGAACAGTATCTCATTCGCAATTTTCTAGAAATTTCTTTTTTCCGCATCATGTAAATACACTTAAAAAACACAAATCTTAAACTTTTGGGTAGATTTTTTCCCCCAGTGGCTTGAAATAGTACTTTCTGTAGTCTGCATATCAAGTCAGTTGGATTTTTACTTACTTTTATTTATCCTTGAGATACTTGATGAGAGAGTTATAATTCCACATACCAACCTCAACAAAAAGATGATAAATGAAAGACGAATGTATTTATCCACGTGAGGAAATATTTGTAGTAAGAGGTTAAATGGTATTTAATTGCTAGCAAATAAAAATATTCTAATAAAACTTGAAACTGAGCATGTTTTTTAGGATTTATAATATTTTTAAATTTTTAGCCAGTCTTGCATTTCCAAACTTTCATTATCTAAGTTAGTTGAACTTTTCAGTATTCAAAAAAATCACTGTTTTACTTGATTTATTGGATTAAACTTCCTGGGCATAAAGCTGTGCTAATTTGTTAAGCTCAAAACAGGTTTTAGGACTCAGTGCTGTTTGACTGATAAAGTTCTGTCTTAATGATAAAACTCTGAAATATATTTTCTGTTATTCAGATAGGAACTGCGTTGAAAACACTGAGGCACCAACCAGAAAAAATGAGTCAATTTTTGTTTCTAAAATGCTGAAAAGGAAAATCTTTAGGAGCCAATAATTACGTATTGCCATCACAAAGTACTGAAAATTCATTTTCTGTTTTGCTAAGGTGTGTCCTCTTGTCAATAACTTCTGCATATTCTCTGGGATATGATCATGAGGTAGTTTATATCAGCCCAGAGCCAGGAAGACATTTATATCTTGGGGAATTTCCCAAAATGGAAACATTTTTGTGTAATTTTGATTCATTTCTGTTCTAGCCAAAGATGTATTTTCCACCTAGCAATGAATATCAGCCCCAAGTTTATAGAGGGCAAGCCACTTCAAACACAGTACTGTCTGCTGAGTACTGAAAAAGTATACGGACAAGTCAGCCAGCATTTACAGTTGAGAAAAACATCTGTGCTTCAGAAAATGTTCTTCAAGCAAAGAGAATTGTGCTTTGTGTCCACAGAATTTCCGTGAGATCTTCATAAGATGAGTCAGCCAATGGATAAGGCCCTTTTATCTTCCTTAATGGGTGGCCAAGAAGATTCTCTGCCTCCCCCTGTAACAGCTGCCTAACTCGGTGTTTCTTCCTCATAGAAATAAGCTGGCTAAACAGGCACTTGAAGTTTGTTCTTAACACAAGGAAAGAATACTGGATTTTTGAAAACTGTGTTCTGACTCACAGAATGGTCAAAGACAATGTGCTTCTCTGTTCTCAGTTTTTTCCGTTTAAAAGCTTACAGATGGATTAATTAAGCTCTTTAAAACTGCCTAATGTGAGTTATAAACACAAGACAGGAAAGTAAAAATTCAGAGTATAAATGTTGAGATTATCACCATTATCTGGGATGATTGATGTTTATAAGAAGCCCAGGTTCCATTTTCTAAGAAACAGCCTTTCTTCAGCCCAGCAGGAGCCACCACTTACCCATTCCAAGTGGTGCATCAGCATCTTTTTGCTCTTCTAAGACCACTTGCTTTCACTAAAGGATAAATACTTGCCAAGCAAATTATAAAATTTTATAAGCCATTTAATGCCCTGGAAGAGGACTTGCTGATGATTAGATAAAAGTGCCGGTGTTATTGCTGTTCCCTAGTGATAACGGACTTTGTGTTCTCATCACTGAGAAGACACATTTTCAGTTTGCTAAAATATTCACTGGAGAACATAGAGTGAAATCCATGAGTGGAAACATTCCAAGGTATTTTCAAACACCATGTGTCAGGAGTTTGGCATCTGTTCCTCAGGGGGGACTCACTGGAGGGTGGCCAGGTAGAACCCGGCAGGGTACAGAAGGGTGTGTTTGGGGGCAGTCAGGAAACCAGCATTTCCAGCCCCTGGTCTGCCAGGGAACTCTCTGGTCTGTGGCCTTATCTCTAAAATTTGGATTAAATCAACAACCTCATGTTCTCATTTTAAGAGTAAAATTGAACAAAACAGAGAGGGCTTTGAAACCTCAAGGCTCTTCCTGTGTGAGGTATTGTTAACTGGTGCCTTTCAGTGTTTCCAAATTAGCAGTGAAAATAAGCCTGGAGCCTACGATAAATTAAGCAACAGACTTAAACAGCTTGAGTGGGTTTTATTAAATCCCAGTCCCCTTAAAAGTTTGTTTTTTGCTTTCAATTTAGGAAAATTGTTTTGGGTTTCTAAAAGTGACTTATGTTTGATCCCTTAGCCAATTAAATTCTGAATCTCTTAAATTATTTTGATCGTCTCAGCTTAATTTAGTTATCTATTAGTGTATAACAAGCCACCCCAAAACTTAGTGTTAAATAACAACCATTTTGTTATCTCTCATGATTCTGTGGGTTGACTGGGCTTAACTGCTGGTCTTGATGGGAGTTTCTCATGTGTTTTACAGTCAGAGGGTGGCTGGTTCTGGAGTCTTCCAGAGATTTAACTGGGACATAGGGGTGACTGAGCCTCTCCTTTCCTCATGCTCTCTATTACTCACTCAAGGCATCCAAAAATGCAAGAGTAGAAGGTTCTAGGCCTTCTTAAGGCTTAGACCCAGAACACGCACAGCCTCACTTCTGCCTCATTCTACTGTATGAAGCAAGTTACAGGCTATGTCAGGGATTCCCAAGACCAGCCTCAGGTTTGAAGTTTGGCTGGAAGGACTCACAGCTATACTGACAGTTAACGGTTTATTGCCACAAAAGGATCAAAGCAAAAAAGGCACATGCAGCTGGGTTGAGGCGAGACCAGGCACCAGTTTCCAGTTGTCATCTGCCAGTGGAGTTGTACAGACAGCACTTAATTCTCCCATCAACAATGTATTACAACACAGAGTATGGCCAACCAGGGAAGCTCACCCATGCCTTGGTGTCCAGGGTTTTTATTCAGGGTCGGGCACATAGGTATGGAGTGTCCGCATGACTTACCTTAGTTACTCAGTCTCTAGCCCCTCCAGAGGTTAAAATGATATAGTGTGGCTATAAAAATGGTGTGAAGGTGTTGTCAGACCTCTTCTAACTTCATAAGGGGGAAGAGAGAATCAAGATCAGTATCAGCCCAAGGCTGAACGCTATGAGGTGGAGGTCAAACATACTTCCACCCTCCAATCTTTTTACCAATTCTGACAGCAGCTCTTCTTCCCATGGCACTCTCTACTTTCTGCTGGGTTCAATAATTCATTGCAGTAGCCATGCAGAAATCACAGACAAACTCACAATTATAAAGTTTATCAGGGAAGCTAACAGGTTACAATTTGGGATCAGGATCAACAGGCTACACTGGGATCAGGAAGCATGTAGGCAAAGTCTCCCTTCTACGGAGCAAGACAGTTCTCTCAGCTCCTCTCCACCATACAGAGCTCCTCTCAGCCCCCTGAGGACAGGCCTCCTCTCTTGGCCCTCAGCCTTTGACCCCACTCGGGCCTGGCCTCTGCCCTGCTCAGGCAGGTGTTACAAATCCCTTTACTTCCACTGATAAGTGCCCAGAAGCACCCTGCTCCACCAGGAAGCCTCTTGCCTGAAGGCACTCCGGCTCTCTCTCTCTGGGTCAGTGAGCCTACCATGCTATCTCTCGCCAGTCTCCAGGTTCTGCTGCTGCTGTTCCTCTGCTGCTGCTTTTGCTGTCTCACATTGTCTCTGGTGTTACAACTTTCTGTCTTCTGGGTCTAGGAGGTTCTCAGTGCAGGGACCCCAGGTCCAAAGGAAGTATTCCACTCCTGGGTCTTCTTTTTTGATGGTAGTGAACTCCGTCCTTCCCGCCTCTGGGATGGCTCATCTTAAGTCTAGAGGGATGGCAAAACTGACCAATCCCCTCATTAGGGTTCTATACACCGTGTTAGCATGGTTCCACTCCCACAAAGGTGCCATGTACCATATGTGAATCATTAGCAAGCTGTCCAATCCCCTTGGTGGGCAACAACCACCTTATTTGCATAGTCCCTCCTAATCATTATGTGGGGAGTTACAAAACCATGCATGGCCAGAAGGGCCATATTAAGTAATTCAGTGCACCACAATGGCCCAAGATCCCCATCATAAATCACATTCTTAGCATAAACTATCTGTGTGGCCCAAGACCCCAGGTATATAAAGACATTCTTAGGCAGGATATTCCAAGGGCTTAGAAGTTATCTCCTAGGAGCCAGTCATGGCCCATCCTTTCTTTGGAATGTGCAGGGTTGGAACATCCTAAACCTGCTAAATTAACCCTTTACTGTACACAGGACCAGCCTCAATTTAGTGTAGGAGGGGACTACACAAGAGTGTATTCTGGATTGCATGGTTCACTCTGACCATCTTAGGAGACTAGCTACCATGCCCCTATTTTCCCTCCTGGCTCCAGTGAAAACAACAGAGTGCCTAGGGAGTCAGGAGTGCTTTATGGAATGGTTTGGTTTTATCTGGATATAAATATATGAAATAATGGTGGGCTAACCTGTTAATAACTACATTCAATTCAAGAATTGATCATTGAATACCTACTATGTGCCTGATAACTATGCTGGGCCCTAGGACTACATAATAACATCTAGTTCTTGTATACGGAGAGTTTGCTGACTGCTGGGGAGGATGCTGACAATGCACAGGCAATTTAGCTCTAAATTGGCCAAAGCCAGAAAAAGTCTTTGTTAGCCCACATAGGCTTTCTGGCTTTAAAATGTTCGGGTTTTTTTGTTTGTTTTGGTGTTTAATTGATATTTTAAAAGCAGTAAGTTCAAAGTAGTGGCCAGTTTCTTTTTCAAAATCAGTGACAAGTGTGTGTGTATGTGCATGTGTGTGTGTGTATGTGTGTATGAGAGGGACAGTACAGGTAAAACAAAAATGTTTACAGGCCATTTTTTTTTTTTTACACATGTTGTTTTATGACATTGGTTAACAACCCCACAACATATCAACCCTCTAACTTCTCAACCTTTTTTTTTTTTGGTGAAAATACACATAGCCAAAGATACACCATTTCAAAAATTTCTACATGCACAGTTCAGTGACATTGACTACGCTCTTCCAATTGTCCTGTTATTCTCACTTAAGATGAAGGCTTACGGACCAAAATAGTTTCTCATTTAACAGTTACTACAAATGTTGCCCTATGACAATGGTTAACAATCTCACAACACATCAACAATATCCTTACTCAACCTTGGGTTCCCTATCACCAGCTTCCTTGTCCGCTTCTGCTTTCTGGCCCTTGTCACTGGACTACTGTACCTTGTTAGTCTCATTTGGTTTTACGGGGCTGTCCACTCCCAGGCTGAACCGTGAACCTCGGAGGTAACTTCACCACTGAGCTAAAAGGGTGTCTGGGGGCCATACTCTCGGGGTTTCTCCAGTCTCCTTTAGGCCAGTAAATCTGGTCTTTTTTTTTGTGAGTTAGAATTATGTTATACATCCTTCTCCAGCTCTGTCCAGAACCCTCTATTGTGATCCTAGTCGGAGCAGTCAGTGGTGGTAGCTGCACACCATCTAGCTGTACTGGACTCAGTCCGGTGGAGGCCTTGGTAGCTGTGGACAATTAGTCCTTCGGACTAATCTTTTCCTTGTATCCTGTTCTCTTCATTCTCGCTTGCTCCCGAAGGGATGAGACTAGTGGAATATCTTAGATGGCCGCTCACAGGCGTTTAAGACCCCAGACACTACTCACCAAGGTAGAATGTAGAGCATTGTCTTTATAAGCTGTGTCATGCCAATTGAGCTAGATGTTCCCCGAGACCATGGTCCCCAGAGTACAGGCCATTTTTTAAATTTGAAATAAAAATAGTTATCAATGAGTCCATGGCAAAATGTGGATTATAGACTCCACTAAGCAGAAGACTGTAAGTGAAAGCTAAGAGGTTAAATGTTAATATTTGGGAACATCTGAGAAATAGCAACATAGAAGTGTTTTGTTTTGTTTTGTTTTTTAAATCATTTGTCCAGAAATTAGATTGCAGCCCAACTTGTAAAGCTGGATAAACCCTGGGTTCATACACAGTGAAATATATCTGTGTCTCCTGAGGCCACAGGCCAGGACACAGTAGTACATAGTTGAACTGGTCCAGTGAGGATGGCCTTTGTCTGTCCATGTTTGTTGCCAGCCCTGCCACTGACCCATAGTTCAGCAGACACTGCCAACCACCTGGTTCCTCATGCTCTCTTGTCTCTATCACTGCCCTGAACTCCGTGAGTCTTGGAAAGAAAGCATTAACAAAACAGTCTGTCCTCTTGCTGGCAAAGGGTTGGAGATCAGGCCCAAGAATACAACCCTGAGCACAAAGCCAAATGTGGAGTTTGGACCCTGAGTATATTTCAACCCCAGTGGCTTTCTCTGGTTCTAGAAAACTCAGAGGTCTCTTCCTTTTCATTGGGTTACATTCAGAGAGCTAGTATCCAAGGTCCTTTTTGAGTAAATCACAACACTTTCTGTAACTTGCTAACTCATGAAATGATTTCTTGTTTCTTGTGATTACAAAAGATGGGGTTTTGGAGTTTTAGTTTTAGTTTAGTTTGTTTTCTCTGTCTTCTGACTAACCCCGTTATTTCAACCAAGAATAATAACATAAACATGACTGATTGCTTAAAAAGCTACCCTATGTTCTGAACCAGTCTGGCTTTTATTAACAGGCCAAGAAGGAAGACATCCTCTCCAGTCTCCCTTAAAGTAGCCTTCGCCACTCCTTTTAGCTTAAGAAAAGGGAACGCTGCTGTGTTGGTAAGAGGCTCTGACTTCCTTGTTGCTGTCACCAAAATTGAGTTTGTAATTTAAGGCAATCTAAGCTTTTCAATCTTTTTCCAATGCCAATTTCAATACAGATATTTCCACAAAAACAGTTGCTGTCAAGTTGATTCTGACTCAGGGTGACCCCATGTGTGTAGGGTAGAACTTCACTCCATAGAGTTTTCATGGTTGTGACCTTTCAGAAGCAGATCACCACGTCTTTCTTCCAAGCGTTTCTGGGTGAGTTCAAACGGCCAGCCTTCCAGTTAGTATCCCAGCACGTAACCATTTGCACCACTCAGGGATTCATTTTTTGCCTAAATGGCCAAACCAAACCAAACTCATTGCCATGGAGTTGATTCTGACTCACAGTGACCCTATAGGACGGAATAAAACTGCCCCATAGGGTTTCCAAGAAGCAGCTGGTTTCCTATCCCTAAATAGCTTACCCTTAATTCTTCTGTTAACTTCTCAAAATATCTAAGAAAACCTTCCTACACATACATGTAGATTCCAATTTTAGGATAACAGCCTGAAGTTCTGAGTTGGTATGAAACCTGTTATGCAAATCACCACAAACCCAAGGAGCAATTGGGATGAATCTGGAGGTCTAAGAAGCATAAACATCAGTTTGGTTGCTCTTTTCCCTTCCCATCTGTGAGTATTTTCTGTAAATACATTTCTGAGTAACGATTATGTATTTTCAGCTGATAGTGTTTAACACTGAGATATGGAAGCTCTGGGGTTTCGGGCCTTCCTAAGGGGAACATCATTTGCAAACATGAATGGAACTAATCCAAGCTGGGTAAGATAAAATACTCTTCCTCTTTCTTTTCTTCTATTTAAGCTTTTTACTTTTAAATAATTATAAACTCACAGGAAGTTGCAAAACTTGTATAAAGAGTGCTATGTGCCCTTCTCCCAATAGTGACCTCTTATATAAGTGTAGTACAATGCCAAAACCAGAAAATTGACATTAGTACATTGTTACGGAGCCCTGGTGGTGCAATGGTTAAGTGCTCAGCTGCTAACTGAAAAGTTGACGGGTCGAACCCACCCAGTGTCTCGGCAGGAGAAAGATCTGATGATCTGCTCCTGTAAAGATGAAAAAAAAAAAGCCAAACCTATTGCTGTTGATTCCAACTCATAGCGACCCTATAGGACAGAGTAGAACTGACAGAGTAGAACTGCCCCATAGAGTTTCCAAGGAGTGGCTGGTGGATTTGAGCTGCCAACCTTTTCGTTAGCAGCCAAGTTCTTAACACTACACCACCAGGGCTCTCGTATAAAGATTACAGCCTAGCAAACTCTATGGGACAATTCTACTCTGTCAGTTCTACTCTGTCACATGAGGTCACTATGAGTCAAAATCGACTGGAGGGCACCTAACAACAACATTGTTATTAACTAGACTATAAACCTTATTCAGTTTTCACCATTTTTTACCTGCATTCATTTGATTGTGTGTATAGTTAGTTGTGTGCACCTTTTATTCCATGTAACCACCACCGTAATCAAGATACAAAACCATTCCACACCACAAAAGAACTACCTCATGACACCTATCTCTTTGTACTCACAGTCACCTCCTCCTTACCCCATGCCTGTCCCGTAGCAACCACTAATCTGTGCTCCATCTCTATAGTTTTGTCATTTTGCGAGCACTATACAATTGGAATCATATCACATGTAACCTTTTAAAAACAACTTTTTTCACTAAGCCTAATCCCCTTGAGGTCCATCCTGCTTGTTACATGTATCAGTAATTCGTTCTTTTGTATTGCTAAGTAGTATTCAATTGTAAGGATATTTCAAAGTTTGTTCAACCATGCGAAAGGACATTTGTGTTGTTTCCCGTATTTTTTCTATTATGAATAAAACTGCTATGAATATTTGTTTACAGGGGCAAATAACCTCCCTCTACAATTTACTGTACCATCATATGCCTGGCAACACAATCACTTTGTATACAAGAGACATGAGATACATGTGTTGCCTGCAGGAAGCTATTGCTCTATGTCCAATTGAGTCCGCTGCGTCCCGTTCTTTGATCAGGATTTCTGAACTTTTTGATAACCTTATGGGACCATGGACATATATGCGGTCAGACGTTGTCCAAATGTGGTTCATAATTGTACTCTTTTTTGTCTGGCTTCTTTCCCTTGTAAATTTATCAAAGATTTTTTTCGAACCATCACTAAAGGTGACTGCCTGCCAACTTTGTCAAATACCATGAAGATATTTTCCAAAGTATGTTGTGGAGTTAAATCTAAGGATATAAACCACTTTTGGTTCCTTGGTCATTTGGGCCTGTTGTCAGCAGCCAAACCAACAGTAGTTCTGATCACTGATAAACACCACTGACCAAATAATGTTGTGGGATGATGATGGCAGTGTTGTGGCCTAAGTAAGTAAATTTTTAAGTATACAGAATGGAGCTAACCTCTACCTTCTCTGTTATTGTTGGGTGCCATCAAATCAATTCTGACTCATGTCAACCCTATAGGACAGAGTAGAACTGCCCCATAAGGGTTTCCTAGGCTGTAACCTTTACGGGAGCAGATAGCCAGTTCTTTTCTCCAGCAGAGCTGCTGATGGTTTCAAACCCCCAACCTTTCAGTTAGCAGCAGAGAGCTTTAACCATTGCCCCACCTGGGCTCCTTCTATCCTCTCTATATCCTCCTCAGGCCATCTTATCCAGGGAGTAATAGCTGCTTTCAGGGCAGCGTTGGTGGTGGGAAAGCAGATATTATCAAGAAGGAAGACTAATGGGTTGAAGCAGGAATGGTTACATCATGGTTCTTGGAGATGTGATGAACCACCATCAGCTTCTACCCCAAAACATTTCTTAGTACCTCAATAAGTGGCATTTCTGAGATTATCTGGGTAAGAGTGAAGGCAAAATTGCCTGACCTGTCTCCCATCCTTTTCCCACCAATAGCAGTGCTGCTGCTAGTTATAATCTGAAAACTCTTGTATACTATCAATAGTGGATCAAGGGAAACTTTAATGTAAGTTCTCACAGATGATAAAAGTATTCTGGGTTCCAGGAAAGAGGAAACGGAACATTTGGGGTTGTTTCAGTCAAGATTACTTCTTGCAGAGATAGAATGGTTATCTCTGAATTTAATCCTTTCCTGTCTTTTTCTGAATACTCTGTCCCTTCTGCAAACATCTTCTTTTGGCCATTTGGGATTCAGATTTCCCCATCCTCAGTACAATGCTATCTATCATCTTGAAGTATTTATCATGTACTAACATAAAGCTGCTAGATTTTTTTTTATTGTACTGTCTCATTTTGAGGTATTTGGTATTATTTCCTATTTTTCAGAAGAGAAACTGACACTGAGAGTTAAGAAAATTTCCCATTAACACAGATGGTGAATAGCAGAGTCAGGACTTAAACACAGGACTGATTCTGAGAGCCTTACCTTTTTGTACAGCACCCTACGAGTATTCCCAGAGGGTGTGGTTGTGATGGATCTTGAGTATTCTCCTCTGTTTCTAGATGTTCAATTCAGAATGTTCTGAGGTGGGTCAAAGAAAGTTGGCGTCAAAAATGATCTAAACCACCTTGGTCCTGTCCTTACCTATCTATGCAAGCCGTGCTCGTGCATATCCAAAGCAGAAAACTGACAATTATTACAAGTAATGACAAGCTTGTTGCTAAAAGTGAGAAATTTGAGATCCTTACTATTGTTGTCCACAGATCAGACGATCAAGGTAAGCATGTGGATTATAGAGCCAATTACAGGCTGGGACCTTGTACATGTTACTTATTCACTCTGTCCCTTGTTATTTTCATCAGTTAAATGGGGATAATTTTAGTATATAATCCAGGTAAAGCACTTGTGTAAAGAAGAGTGCCTAGCATATATTGTTGTTGTTGTTAGGTGCCATCAAGAAGGAAACACTGCCCAGTCCTGCACCATCCTCACAGTCATTGTTAGGCTTGAGTCCATTGTTGCAGCCACTGTGTCATTCCATCTCGTTGAGGGTCTTCATCTTTTTCACTGACCCTCTGCTCTACCAAGCATGATGTCCTTATCCAGGGACTGATCCCTCTTGATAACATGTCCAAAGTATGTGGGACGAAGTCTCGCTATCCTTGTTTCTAATGAGTATTTTAGCTGTACTGCCTCCAAGATAGATTTGTTATTTCTTCTGGCAGTCCATGGTATATTCAATATTCTTTGCCAACACCATAATTCAAAGGCATTGGTTCTTCTTCAGTCTTCCTTATTCACTGTCCAGGTTTCACATGCATATGAGGCGATTGAAAACACCATGACTTGGGTCAGGCGCACATTAGTCCTTAAAGTGA
>NW_004443983.1:1705187-1706553 GCF_000243295.1 Trichechus manatus latirostris | reverse complement strand
CCTATTTTTTCTTCCATGATCTTTATCGTTTTTGATTTTATATTTAAGTCTTTGATCCATTTTGAGTTAAGTTTTCGTGCATTGTGTGAGGTATGGGTCTTGTTTCATTTTTTACAGATGGATATCCAGTTATACCAGCACCATTTGTTAAAGAGACTGTCTTTTTCCCAATTAATGGACTTTGGACCTTTGTCAAATATCAGCTACTCAGAGGTGGATGAATTTATGTCTGGATTCTCAATTTTGTTCCATTGCTGTAAGTATCTGCTGTTGTACCAGTACCAGGCTGTTTTAACTACCATGGCGGTATAATAGGTTCTAAAATCAGATAGTGTGAGGCCTCCTGCTTTGTTCTTCTTCTTGAGTAATGCTTTACTCATTCGGGGCCTCTTCCTTTCAATATGAGGTTGGTGATTTGTTTCTCCATCTCATTAAAAAATGTGGGTGGAATTTGGATCAGGATTGCATTGTATCTGTAGATTGCTTTGGGTAGAATCGACATTTTCACAATGTTGAGTCTACCTATCCATGAACAAGGTATGTTTTTCCACTTACGCAGTTCTCTCTTGGTTTCTTGCAGTAGTGTCTTGTAGTTTTCATTGTATACGTCTTTTATGTCTCTGGTGAGATTTATCCCTAAGTATTTTATCTTCTTGGGGGCTATTGTAAATGGTATTGATTTGGTGATTTCCTCTTCGAGATTCTCTTTGTCGGTGTAAAGGAATCCAGCTGATTTTTGTATGTTTATCTTGGATCCTGAAACTTGGCTGAAATCTTCTATTAGTTCCAGTAGTTTTCTTGTGGATTCTTTGGGGTTTACTGTGTATAAGATCATATCATCTGCAAATAGAGATACTTTGACTTCTTCCCTACCAATTTGGATGCCCTCTATTTCTTTTTCTAGCCTAATTGCTCTGTCTAGGACCTCTGGCACAATGTTGAATAATAGTGGTGATAGAGGGCATCCTTGTCTGGTTCCTGTTCTCTAGGTGAATGCTTTCAAAGTCTCTCCATTTAGGATGATGTTGGCTGTTGGCTTCGTATAAATGCCCTTCAGTATACTGAGGAATTTCCCTTCTATTCCTATTTTGTTAAGAGTTATTATCATGAATAGGTGTTGGACATTGTCAAATGCCTTTTCTGCATCAATTGATAAGATCATGTGGTTCTTGTCTTTTGTTTTATTAATGTTGAACTATCCCTGCATACCTGGTATAAATCCCACTTGATCATGGTGAATTATTTTTTTGATATGTTGCTGAATTCTGTTGGCTAGACTTTTGTTGAGGATTTTTGCATCAATGATCATGAGGGATATTGGTCTGCAATTTTCTTTTTTTGTGGTGTCTTTACCTGGTTTTGGTAT
>NW_004443983.1:1699860-1705087 GCF_000243295.1 Trichechus manatus latirostris | reverse complement strand
GGTTTATCAATTTTGTTGATCTTTTCAAAGAACTAGCTTTTGGTCTTGTTAACTCTTTCAATTGTTTTTCTATTCTCTATTTCATTTAATTCTGTCCTAATTCTTCTTATTTACTTTCTTCTGGTACCCAAGGGCTTGTTTTGCTGCTCTCTTTCTACTTGTTCCAGTTGTAGGGTTAATGCTTTGATTATGGCCCTTTCTTCTTTTTGGATGTTTGCATTTATTGCTATAAACTGACCTCCGAGCACTGGATTTGCTGTGTCACAAAGTTTCTGGTAGGATGTGTTTCATTCTCGTTTGAGTCTATGAATTTCTTTATTCCATCCTTAAGTTCTTTTATAACCCAGTAGTTTTTGAGCAAGGTGTTGTTCAGTTTCCATGTGTTTGATTTTGTCATCTGATTTCATGATTGCTGCTTCTGTGGGCGTTGATTGTGGATCCAAGTAAAATGAAATCCTTGACAACTTCAATATTTTTTATGTTCATCAGGATGTTGTTTATTGGTCCAGTTGTGAGGATTTTCGTTTTCTTTATGTTGAGGTGTAATCCATAGTGAAGGCCATAGTCTTTGATCTTCATCAGTAAGTGCTTCAAGTCCTACTCACTTTCAGCAAGCAAGGGTGTGTCATCTGCATAATGCAAGTTGTTAATGAGTCTTCCTCCAATCTTGAAGCCCCATTCTTTTTCATACAGTCCAGTTTATACAATTATTTGCTCAGCGTACAGATTAAGTAAGTATAGTGAAAGGATACAACCCTGGCACACAACTTTCCTCACTTTAAACCATGCAGTATCCCCTTGTTCTGTTCCAACGACTGCCTCTTGATCTAAGTACAGGCTCCTCATGAGCACAGTTAAGCGCTCTTGAATTCCCATTCTTCGCAATGTTATCCATAATCTGTTATGATCCACACAGTTGAATGCCTTTGCATAGTCAATAAAACACAGGTAAGCATCTCTCTGGTATTCTCTGCTTTCAGTCAGAATCCATCTGACATCAGCAATGATATCCCTAGTTCCACATCGTCTTCTGAATCTGGCTTGAATTTCTGGCAGTTCCCTGTCAATGTACTGCTGCAACTGCTTTTGAATAATCTTCAGCAAAATTTTACTTGTGTTTGATATTAATGATATTCTTCAATTATTTCTGCATTCTGTTGGACCACATTTCTTTGGAATGGGTACAAATATTGATCTCTTCCAGTCAGCTGGCCAGGCAGCTGTCTTCCAAATTTCTTGGTGTAGATGAATGAGCAGTTTGTCGTACTGTGGGGGCTTGCGTATTGCTGTGATGCTGGAAGATATGCCACCAGTATTCAAATACCAGCAGCATCATCCATGGTGGACAGGTTTCAGCTGAACTTACAGGCTAAGACAGACTAGGAAGAAGGACCTGTCAGTCTACTTCTGAAAAAAATTAACCAGTGAAAACCTTATGAATAGCAGTGGAACATTGTCTGATACAGTGCCAGATGAGCCCCTCGGTTTGAAAGGCACTCAGAATACGACTGGGGAAGAGCTGCCTCTTCAAGGTAGAGTTGACCTTAATGATTTGGATGGAGTCAAGCTTTCATGACCTCCATTTGCTGATGTGGCACGACTCAAAATGAGAGGAAACAGCTTGAAACATCCATTTATAATAGGAACGTGGAACGCCCAAAGTATGAATCTAGGAAAATTAGAAATCATCAAAAATGAAATGAAACACATAAACATCTATATCCTAGGCATTAGTAAGCTGAAATGGAGTGCTATTGGCTATTCTGAACCAGACAGTATATATGGTCTACTGTGCTGGGAATGACAAATTGAAGAGGAATGGCGTTACGTTCATCATCAAAAGTAACATTTCAGGATCTATTCTGAAGTATATAACACTGTCAGTGATAGGATAATATCGATACACCTACAAGGAAGACCAGCTAATATGACTATTATTCAAATTTATGCACCAACAACTAAGGCCAAAGATGAAGAAATAGAAGATTTTTTACTAACTTCTGCAGTCTGTAATTGATCAAACATGCAATCAAGTTGTATTGATAATTACTGGCAATTGAAACGGCAAAGCTGGAAATGAAGAAGTATTGGTAGTGGGAATGAGAAGCCTAGCATATAGAAGTGCTCAGTTACTGTTAGCTGCTGCTGACACCACCACCATCATCATCATAGGGAAGGGAACGTGAAGGTGATGGGGTGGTTCTGAGTATGGGCTGAGGCCATGTCTTTGAGCTAAGGTGCCTCTGTAGTTAGCAGCTGGTTTTCCTAAGAATATTCTAGTTGTTGAATTTTAAATTCAAAATGCACTTTAGCTGTCATCCAGGCTGTTTTATGAAGGAATCTGATGCTGAATCCTTGGGGCATTTTAAATTAGCAGCTTATATTTGAGGAAGATTCATATTTAGAGTAACATGTTAATCTTCATTTGGAAAATATTCACTAGCTATATTTTGCATCTCTTTCTCTACACTTTTGGAATGTAATAATGTATCCAGCCAAGGATACCATGGCTGTGCTAACAGTTTCATCCAACCAAAACCCAATTCCATCTTACTAGACTTCTGGCTCACTCCGACAAAGAGTCCTCTCATTTGCACTGCCTGGCTGAGATCAAGTTCTTGCTGGATTCTGGCTCTAAGAAAGGTTATAGGCTGGTTGCTTCTTCACCACCCTTGTCCTCGGCTGCGGATTTGACATAAATCCCATGTATACAGTATGTAAACCATTATAGACACAATCTGAGCAGAGCCTTGCTCTTCTGTTAGCTCTTTAAAAAAAAAATATTTTATTGTGTTTTAGGTGAAACTTTACACAGCAAATTAGATTCTTATTCACCTATTCATACACACATTTTTCTGTGACATTGGTTACAGTCCCTGTAATGTGGCAGCACTCTCCCCATTTCTACCTCGCTTGCCCAATTTCTGTGCATCTAGTTTCCCTGCTCCCTGTTGCCTTTTCATCTTCGCTTTTGTGTAAATGTTGACCGTTTGGTCTCGCACGGTTGATTATTTAAAGGAGTATATTCCTCACAGGTGTTATTGTTTATTATAGGACAATCTATTATTTGCCTGAAAGGTGACTTTCAGGAGTGGCTTCAGTTCCAGGTTAAAACAGTGTCTTAGGGTGAGAGTCTTGGAGGTTCCTCTAGTCTCTATCAGTCTGATCTTTTTTATGAATTTGAGTTTTGTTCTACATTTTTCTCCCATTCTAACTGGGACCTTCTATTGTGTCCCTGGTCAGAGCGGTTGGTAGTGGCGGCTGGGCACCATCTAGTTCTTCTGATCTCAGGCTAGAATAGGCTGTGATTCCTGTAGGCCATTGGTCCTGCAGACTAATTACTTCCTTGAATCTTTGGGTTCCTTCACTCTCCTTTGCTCTAGATGGGAAGAGACCAATAGTTGTATCTTAGATGGCCGCTCTCAAGCTTTTAAGACCCCAGGTGTTACTCACCAAACTAGATAATGTACAGCATTATCTTTATGAACTAAGTTATGCCAGTTGACCTAGTTGTCCCACAAGACTATGGTCCTGAAACTTCAAACCCAGTAGTTCCACAAGGTGTTTGGGTATGTCTAGGAAGTATCCATAACTGTGCCGCCTATGTGCTTTATTGTATATATGAATATATATGCAACACATACAGACAGTATATACATATACCTACAAATATACCTATATATGTATTGGAATGTACTCCCATGTGCCTTCCCACACTTTTATAGCATATATATCTACCTATGTAACTACTCACATATTTTTTGTTTGTTATTACTGTTGTTGCAAAATTGTATATGTTATAGCATTTACCATAGCTGTCCTTGATTCTTGTGTTTCTCTCAGTGTCTTCATTTACCTTGGTCAAGTTGTGCTGACTTCCCCCATATTGTGTATTGCCTTTTCAATCACCAGAATTAACACGTGTCTACTATCTAGTAAGTGATTCCCCCTCCCTCCCCTTCCCATCCCTGGTAACCATCTGTGTGTATACCTATTTTTGACTTTTTATAAAAGTGATATCATGCAATATTTGTCCTTTTGTGTTTGACCTATTTCACTCAGCATAATATACTCCATATTCATCCATGTTATATTTCACAGACTCATCGTTATTCATTATCATTGCATAGTACACCTACTTCCCACTTATTGACTATCTCGTTATCCAACATTTCACGTTTATGACAATAGTAAAAAAAAAATCCACTATCTGACTATTTTGTGCATTAACGATGTACATCTGGCAGTAACGAGCCCTAAGGTATGAGGCGAGAGTAACACTGGCTGTGATCGTTAAGGTTATGCGTCAGTTTGGCTGGGCCATGATTCTCAGTGGTTTGGCAGTTATGTAATAATATAATTTTGCAGTTATGTAGATGTAATTTGGCAGTTATGTAATTATGTAGTCATCCTCCATTTTGTGATCTGACATAGTTATCCTCCACTTTTTCATAACGTAGGTTTTCATATAACGACCTGGTCTTTGGAACCTAACCATGTTGATAAGTGAGGAGTGGGTGTAGTCCATTGTCTGTATGTACTACAGTTTGTTTATTGCCATCCATTGATGGGCACTTAGGTTGTTTCCATCTTTTTGCTATTGTGAATAATGCTGCAATGAACATAGATGTGCATATGTCTATTTGTGTTACTGCTGTTATATGTCTAGAATATATATCTACTAGTGGGATTGCTGGATCATAAGGTATTTCTATTTCTAGCTTTTTGAGGAAGCGCCATGCCATTTTCCATAGTGGTTGTACCATTTTACAACCCTACCAGCAGTGTATAAGTGTTCGAATCTCCCTACAACCTTGCCAGCAATTGTTTTGTGTTTTTTGATCAGTGCCATTTTTGTATGGATGAGATGGTATTTCATTGTAGTTTTGATTTACATCTCTCTAATGGCTAATGATAATGAGCATTTCTACACGTGTCTGTTAGCCACCTGAATGTCCCCTTTGGTGAAATGTCTGTTCGTGTCCTTTGCCCATTTTTTGATTGGATTGTGTCATGGTTTGAATTATGTCCCCCCAAAAATGTGTGTATCAATTTGGCTAGGCCATGACTCCTGGTACTGTGTGATTTTCCTGTACGTTGTAAACCTGCCTCTATGATGTTAATGAGGGAGGATAGGTGGCAGTTATGTTAGCAAGGCAGGACCTGATCTACAAGACTAGATTGTGTCTGAGGCAATCTCTTGAGATATAAAAGACAGAAGTGAGCA
>NW_004443983.1:1674789-1698699 GCF_000243295.1 Trichechus manatus latirostris | reverse complement strand
GTCTAGCTTGTGCCTGTTCTGCCATTGTACCTTTGGAAGCAGATAACTTGTATTCTAGATTTCACAGATGAAGAGGAATTTTTGGGTTTTGGACTTGGAGTTAAGACTTTTGCTATGATATGATGGGGTGAATATGTTTTCCATGTTGCGAGGATGTGATTTTTTGGGGGCCAAAGGGTGGAATATCATGGTTTGAATTATGTCCCCCCAAAAATGTGTATATCAGTTTGGCTAGGCCATGATTCCTAGTACTGTGTGATTTTCCTGTACGTTGTAAACCTGCCTCTATGATGTTAATGAGGGAGGATAGGTGGCAGTTGTGTTAGCAAGGCAGGACCTGATCTACAAGACTGGATTGTGTCCTGAGGCAATCTCTTGAGATATAAAAGACAGAAGTGAGCAGTGAGACAGGGGGACCTCATACCATCAAGAAAGCAGTGCCGGGAGTAGAGCGCGTCCTTTGGACTGGGGTCCCTGTACCGAGAAGCTCCTAGTCCGGGGGAACATTGATGTGAAGGCCGACAGAGAGAGAAAAAGGCTTCCCCTGGAGCTGATGCCCTGAATTTGGACTTTTAGCCTACTTTGACTGTGAGGAAATAAACTTCTTTTCGTTAAAACCATCCACTTGTTATGTTTCTGTTATAGCAGCACTAGATGAGTAAGACAGATTGTTTGTCTTTTTGTTGTTGAGTTGTTGATGTTTCTACATCTTTTAGCTGGACAATGATTAAGGAAAACCGAAGAAGAACTGACACCTTTGAATTGTGGTGTTGGAGAAGAATACTGAATAGACCATGGACTGCCAAAAGAATGAACAAATCTGTCTTGGAAGAAGTATGACCAGAATGCTCCTTATCAGCAAGGATGGTGAGACTACATCTCACATACTTTGGACATGTTATCAGGAGGGATCAGTCCCTGGAAAAGGACATCATGCTTGGTAAAGTAGAGGGTGAATGAAAAAGAGGAAGACCCTCAACGAGATGGATTGACACAGTGGCTGCAACAATGGGCTTAAGCATAACAACAATTGTGAGGATCGCACAGGACCAGTCAGTGTTTCGTTCTGTTGTACATAGGGTTGCTCTAAGTTGGAACCGACTCAATGGCACCTAACAAAAACAGCAACACATATTTTAGAGATTAGACCCTTGTCAGATGTGTCATTACCAAAAATTTTTTCCCAATGTGTAGGTACTCTTTTTACTCTTTCGGTAAAGCCTTTTGATGAGCGTAAGTATTTAATTTTTAGGAGATCCCAGTTATCTAGTTTATCTCCTGTTGTTCATGAATTTTTAGCTGTGTTTAATAGTGTATTTATGCCAAAAATTAGGACTTCTGGCTTTGTCCCTATGTTGTCTTCCAGGAACTTTATAGTTTTAGGTCTAACATTTAGGTCTTTGATCCGTTTTGAGTTAGTTTTTGTGTATGGTGTGAAGTATGAATCCTGTTTCGTTTTTCTGCAAAATGGAAATCCAGTTTTGCCAGCACCATTTCTTAGAGAGACTGTCTCTTCCCCATTGAGTGGACTTTGACCCTTTGTCGAAGGTCGGCTGTCCACAAATAGATGGATTTACTTCTGGGTTCTCAATTCCTTCCATTGGTCTACCAGTACCAGGCTGTTTTGATTACTGTGGCTGTATAGTAAGTTCTGAGATTGGGAAGTTTGAGGCCTCCTACTCTGTTCTTCTTCTTCAGTATTGCTTTAGCTATTCAGGGCATCTTTCTTTTCCGTATAAAGTTGGGGATTAGTTTTTCCATTTTGTCAAAGAATGTTGTTGGGATTTGGATCGGGATTGCATTATATTTATAGATCACTTTGGGTAGTATTGACATTTTCACAATGTTAAGTCTTCCAATTCATGAGCATGAAATGTTTTTCCATTTATGTAGGTCTCTTTTGGTTTCTTGCAGTAGTGTTTTGTAGTTTTCCTTGTATAATTCTTACATTCCTGTTAGATTTATTACTAGGTATTTCATCCTCTTGTGGGCTATTGTAAATGGTATTGTTTTCTTGATTTCCTTTTTAGAGTTCTCCTTGTTAGTGCAGAGAGATACAATTGATTTTTGTATGTTGATCTTGTACCCTGCCACTTTGCTGAACCCTTCTATTAGTTCCAGTAACTTTCTTGTGGAATCTTTGGGATTTTCTATGTATAGGATCATATCGTCTGTGAATAGAGATAGTTTTACTTCCTCCTTACCAATTTGAATAACCTTTATTTCCCTTTCTTGCCCTATTGCTCTGGCTAGGACTTCCAGTACAATATTGAATAAGAGTGGTGATAATGGGCATCCTTGTTTGTTCCCATTCTCAAGGGAAATGGTTTCAATCTTCCTCCACTGAGAATAATGTTGGCTGTTGGTTTTGCATATATGCCTTTAATTATGTTGAGGAATTTCCCTTCTATTCCTATTTTGCTGAGAATTTTTAACAGGAAAGGGTGTGGACTTTATCAAATGCCTTTGTCTTTTCTGCATCAATTGAGATGATTATGTGATTCTTTTCCTTTGTTTTATTTATATGGTGAATTGTGTTGATTGATTTTCTAATGTTCAACCACCCTTGTATCCCTGGTATGAATCCCACCTGATCATGATGTATTATTTTTTTGATATGCTATTGTATTCTGTTGGCTAGAATTTTGTTGAGAATTTTTGCATCTATATTCATAAAGGATATTGGTCTGTAATTTTCTTTTTTGTGGTATCTTTGCCTGGCTTTGGTGTCAGCGTTATGCTGGATTCATAGGATTAATTAGGGAGTATTCCTTCCTTTTTTATGTACTGGAAGAGTTTGAGTAGAATTGGTGTCAACTCTTCTCTCAATGTTTGGTAGAATTCTCCAGTGAAGCCATTTGGGTATTTTTTTTGTGGGGTGGGGGTGGGGGGATTGGGAGTTTGGTTTTTATTTTTTACGATACCTTCAATTTCTTCTTTTGGAATGGGTCTATTAGATTTTCTACCTCTATTTGTGTTAGTTTATGTGATAGTGTGTTCTAGAAATTTGTCCATTTCTTCTAGGTTTTCAAATTTATTGGAGTACAATTTTTCATAATATTCTGTTATGATCCTGTTTATTTTGGTTGGTTCTGTTCTAATATCACCCATTTCATTTCTTATTTTGGTCATTTGCATCTTCTCATTTTTTCTTTTGTCATTTTGGCCAGTGGTTTGTCAATTTTATTGATCCTCTCAATGAAGTGAGTCCTAGTTTTATTGATTCTTCTTGTTGTTTTTCTGTTTTTTTATTTCACTTATTTCTCTTCTGATATTCATTATCTCCTTTCTTCTTCTGTTAGCTCTTTAGGATAATCTGAAAACTTCTGAGCCTGCTTGCCTTTGCCCCCTTTAGCCCCTTTATGGCTCCTCTCCTCTTGTTTTAAGTCCTGGAATTTCCGAGACCACGACAAAATTAGTGTGGGGAAGAGGGATGATTGTCATTTGCTGCGTTGCTCAGGATTCACAGGTATTGACCCTGGCAAAATTTAGTTGGTGAGTTAGAGATGCTTTATACTAACTGGTTAAATAAATCTATATTTGCCAGAATGAAGGATCTCTGTCTTACATATTGGCAGTGGTTATCTGGCCTGGATTTTAGGGATTTTCCTGATTTCTAATGTTATGTCTTGTTGTCACTCCACGTGCATGGAGTTAGTTAAGAGTATATATGGTCTGGTCTGAGATTTATAGGACATTAGGACCTATCGTTTTCATTTGCTTTTGGTGTCCAGCATCCATCCCTCATTCTACTGTCAACAGCACCTTGATTTTATTTTAGAGGTACCATGCATCTGCAGCTCTCAATCCATGTGCTGATGTTACCTTGACTTAGCTCTGGCCAAAAAGAGCATTTCATCCTCTTGGCCACAGTGATTGATTCAGGGTTAATACATAATGCAGGCCATGCAATCAGGCTCAACTGTAGATCATTCTGGAACTTCTGCTTGATATACATAGTCTTTCTTCTCACTAGACTTGAAACAATGAAGATATGAGTCTGGCACTTCTGGAAGCTAATGTGCTTCCACGAGGAGAGGACTAGCCTGAGAAAGAAGCCAATTTGGAAAGCAGAGCCAAGAGACGGAGTTTCAGCCATGCCTGTAGTTGGCCTTCCCCTGAGCTTCTTCAGTTTCAGGAGCCAATACATCTGATTTTTTTTTTTCTTAAGCCAGTTCAAATAAAGTTAATCTTTCCTTATAACTGAAAGAGTTCTGACTGACACAAGATGATTGCTAGGTTGGCTTTGCATTCCCTGTGGGAAGTTCTTGCTCTTTTAGAGAAGGGAGAGGGAATCTAAGAAACCTCTAGTCCCTGGAAACTAGCCTTGTGGGCACCCGGCATGGTCAGTGGAGAAAGACCACAGCCAGACCTCAGAACTAAAGTCTGAACTGAAGTATTGTGAGTATGTGTTGACTCAAATTAAGGTTTATTATTTTTAAGCAAAACCAAAAACCACATCTATTGCTTTCAAGTTGATTTCGACTCATAGTCAAACCCTATAGAAAAGAGTTGAACTGCCCCATAGGATTTCCAAGGCTGTAAATCTTTACAGAAGCAGAATGCCACATCTTTCTCTCATGGAGCAGCTGATATGTTAGAACCCCCGACCTTTTGGTTAGTAGTCGAGGGCTTTAACCACTGCACCATCAGGGCTCCTTTATGCAAGTGACCATTTATTTAAAGCATTTTGAAAGGCTGCACAGTGTCATCAGGTTAATAAGTTTTTTGTAAACTCTCTTTGTGGACTATCTTATCTCTTCTTCATAGCAACTCTGGAAGGTAGGAACTATTACCTTCATTTTACAGATGAGGAAACTCAGGCTGAAAAACTTGTCAAAGGATACACAGTAAGTTGTGGAGCTCGGGTTAAAGCCCAGGCTGTCTGACTCCAGAGCCTGTGCTACTACTGTACACCCTTTGCCCATGCACTCTTGGGTCTGGCAGGAGGGGAGTCCTTAGCCTTTGCCCTCCAGCTCCTGTGCCCACATTGTTCACTGCAGGTCCAGCTCATCAGGAGACCTGGTTCCCAGGATTTAGTACCCTCAGGATTGATAGTGGGATTTTCCCGAGGGCAGAACTGAATCACTTTGAGGAAAATGTATGTCTTCCTTGGCAAGAATTGTTACATTCTCATTATATCTGCTGCTTGCTGTATAGATGTGGAGAAAGCATCTCACTGTGGAAGGGCAATCACTTCATCCTAATGAATCACTTAATAATTGATTTGATTACATGTGGTTAATATGGGAACCAGATGTGAGCGATAGATATCTACTCTTTTTTTATCACAATGCTCAAAGGCGAAAATGGAGATGTTACTTGAAATAGATGACTGACTTTATGTGAATTTTGTATTGATAATGTACCTTGTTCTAAGATGAATTAAAAACAGTGGTAATGACCACCTTCCACCACCCTTACTGTTCTTGAAGTTTCCCCTGTCACCATGACAGCTATTATCTGGGATCTGTGTGCTACTGTCAGATGTTGTCATTGACTTGGTTTGTCTTCCTGTGATTTTAATTTTGTGACTTAGTGACATCAGAAATTAAAGAAAGATATGGGTACAGACTGAAACAGTACTGAGCAACCAGATACCCATGATCATCATCACACAGCAATGACCAGTGTGTAGTTGCTGATAGTGAGGACCACCACACTGCATAACACCAGGGGCTCCATTTACATTATATTCAAAAATCCAAGATTCACTAGCAGCCAAATGGATCTGTGCTAGGTGACTATGGGGAGGGAAGGTTTGAAAAGTGATTGAGATGGACATGTGTTATTTTTGGCTGCCCAACATTGATTTACTCTGCTTATCATAGCCTCCAACATTCACTGGAAATTTGCACTTCCCTATTTTCAATGCATGTGGTTCCAGGGGAGCCAACTCCACCCCTAGCTCCAAGGGCAGCTTGTGACCACGATGACATATCAAAGCTTCATATTCTCCTGACTGCAGTGATTGGTTCAGAGATGCATAATGACAAGCACCAGTACACCACACTTTTTTGCTGAGACTTTTGAGATAGGCCTTGGCCTAGTTACTTCTCAATCTGGACATAAGGCTGGCCTGCTTCTCAGAAGTTCCTTGAGCTTTTGGGGCCCAAGTATAAAATCATATTGACTTCAGCAGGTCTAAAGATGGGAAGGAACCCAGATATAATGGCAGGAATGCAAGCTTATGATGACTTGGAGGCATATATTTCTCCATAATAAATGAGCATTGTGTAAGAGGGAGAAGTATGGATAGTACGAGGGTGTTAGGGAGAGGAGTTTGGGAACTGCATCATGAGATCCTCTAGATCTGAAATCGGCTGGAAGATTCCAAGATTCAAGATGTCATGGGTCTATCAAATTGCAATAAGCTCCCCCAAGTTTTGAAGATCAGTATAGTCAGAGCCTTGGCTGTATTCTCAGTCCTTAGCCAGGTGAATGTTCCCTTTTGTCTTTTTCTAGCTCTTCTTGTCTTTAAGTCATCTTCCAAAAAAACCTATTGCGGTCGAGTTGATTCCAACTCATAGTGACCCTATAAGTCATCTTAGTTATTATTTTACCTTCTCCCATCTTTTCTCCACCACCATAGCCAGACTACCATTTTGCCCCCCGCAGTGTTTAGAAGAAGTTTTTATTTCCAGTCAGCACAACACTTTGAACTCCTCAGAAGAGTTATACAAATCAAGTAAAATGATGAAGTCTTGTGACAGATATTTGGTAATTTGTTTTCAATTTCTTTTCATTGTAGTTCGAAAACCTGTTCTGTTGAATCCATCTGTATTAGGAAGTATCAACCAGGACTCAAAGAATCATATTTCTATTGTCACAGTCATAACTTCCCTCTCATCGTATTGACTCCTCCTTGTATTTTTTTGCTTGACATTCTGCCTGCAGGGTCTGACTAACTCTGCTGAGGGAAAACTATCTTACTCAGTTCTATTCATCATTCCTTTTTCCAGGCTGTGCTACACTGAAGAAAAAAAAAAAAGGACTTGCATGGTAATTAGATGAAATGTGCCACCATTTATGGAGCTCATAGTCTGAGAACTTCTCCAGGCACAAAGGACTCAGAAGTGATTGTAGATTCTAATTGGGGATTTCTATTTATGTCATTTGGAGAAAGGTAGCATTTTCTCAGTCTCCAAATCTGGCCTTTTCTTGCTTACCGAGTAGGGCTTTGGAAGTTACTTATTGGTGTCTACGTCACCTCGCTGTTTTAGTGTTATGATAAAGTAATTCAAGAAGCATTTGAATCACTGAACATAGCAAGTATTCCTATAAAACCAGACATTTGGGCTCTGATGGTAAATCAGAGAGCCAGAACATGCACTGAAGTGGGCCTTCAGCACTGAGACAGGAACCCACTGGGTGCAGATCCATATTAAATAGGAAAGTAAGTATTCCTTGGGGAAGTCAGCCTAGGGCAGCAGCAGGAGAAATAAGCTGCTCCCAGCTGTCTTTGCCTCAACTTACAGCGAGATCTGCAGATGTTGAATCTGCTTTTGGCCTAAAGAAAGTCTTGGAATTACTGGAAGGAGAACAGAGGTGGGGAGATCTTGGCAAGTTTTCGATCACCTCGAGTTTGGTTTGTTTTTTTGAGCCTTAAAAACACCCAACGAGATATTTCTGTGGCTCTGTACTCCCCTCCTGTGGTGATTTGGTGACACTGTTTTCTAAATAGAGACCTTCTTTTCTGTCTAAAGCAGAAATCTTCTAGTTATTTAACATGAGCATATATTTAGATTGGGTCTAACAATATAATAAGGCAAAAAGCAGAGGGTCTACACTGCATTTGGACACATTTCTCAGAGAATCATTTTGGGAAAGACTGTAAATAAGCCTATAGATCAACTGTTCCCACTAACAGATTGTTTCACAAACACTTTTTCCACCAAGTATTGGGCTACTAATGGGGATATTGGGATATGGGGAGGAAAGAAATCACCAGATTTTCACCCTTCCATTCCAGCTGAGGGAAAATAATGTAAATTTTCCTTGCAGAAATTAAAAATTAGGATCTGAATTCAAGTATACATTGTAGTGATATAAGATATACGTAATATTAATGGAATTATCTCATTTATTGGATATTTTATCTTCTACTATGTAAGGTTGCTATGAGTCAGAATCGACTCATATGGCAATAGGTTTTGCTGTTATATACTCTGCGGACAGAGAGGAATGGAACAAAGCACAATTTAACTAGGAAGTTCTATTTTTGAATACTTAAATGGGATAAGCAGCTGTCCAAGAAAGTGTGCCTGAAGTAGATTCTGATTTTCAAGGAAAAAGAGCTGGCAGCAACTTTTAAAGTGTTATGAATTGCTTTAGAATCATTCTCAATAGAGCCAAGTACATTTGTTGTATTGCTCAATCATTTTCAAAGAACTCTGGTATATTATGTACATCAAAAGAAGAGTAGACTCTTCAGACACAGACTCTGTAAAGGGCACTTTTTTTGCTGGCCTGGATACTTGAGCATGCTAGGAGTGGTTACAAACATTTATCTTCCCTAGTATGATAAGTAGCCTCTAAGATGACCCCCAATGATCCTCATCCTTTTGGTGTTCATGCTCAAGTGCAATCCCCTCTCCTTTAGTGTAGGCTGGACTTATTGACTTGTCTATAATAATAATTTTAAAAAAAGATGACAATAATAAGTGTTGATGAGGATGTGGAGAAATTGGAACCCTCAAATTTCTGGTGGGAATGTAAAATTATAAGGCCATTTTGGAAAACAGTCTGGCAGTTCCTCAAAAAGTTAAGCATAGAATTCATAACTTAAATTTTAGGCTTCAGAGAATTCCTACAAACACTTTTCCATGGAAAATGAGCTACTAACAGAAAAAATAACTAACCATCCAAGGGGAAATGATACAATGATCAATAACTTAACAAAAACAAACTACAAATACAGATTATGAAAGACTTCATATATTGAAAAATCAGACACAGATTATAAAATAATTATGATTATTATATTTATGAAACAAAAGACAGACATGAATCATAAAGCCAACCTCAATATATTTAAAAAGATTGAACTCAGAGCATGTTCTCTGATAACAATGGTTTAAGCTCAAAATAAATAACAAAAAGATAATTAGAAAATTCCCCTATGCCCGGACATCTAGCTCAACTGGCATAACATAGTTTATAAGGAAAATGTTCTATATCCTACTTTGGTGAGTAGCATGTGGGGTCTTAAAAGCTTGTGAGCAGCCATCTAAGATACGTCTACTGGTCTTACCCCATTTGGAGCAAGGGAGAATGAAGAAAACCAAAGACACAAGGGAAAGAGTAGTCCAAAGGACTAATGGAACACAACCACCACAGCATCCATCAGACTCCACCAGACTAACTAGATGGTGCCCAGTTACCACCACTGACTGCTCTGACAGGGATCACAATAGAGGGTCCTGGACAGAGCTGGAGAAAAATGTAGAACAAAATTCTAACTCGCAAAAAAAGACCAGACTTACTGACCTGACAGAGACTGGAGAAATCCTGAGAGTATGGCCCCTGGACACCGTTTTGACTCAATAATGAAGTCACTCCTGAGGTTCACCCTTCAGCCAAAGATCAGACAGGCCCATAAAACAAACAATAATACACGTAGCTCAACTACGTATACGAGACTAAATGGGCACACCAGCCCAGGGGCAAGGACAAGAAGGCAGGAGGGGACAGGAAAGCTAGACAAATGGACATGGGAACCCAAAGTCGAGAAGGGGAGAGTGTTGGCACATTGCAGGGTTGGCAACCAATGTCACAAAACAATATGTGTATCAATTGTTTAATGAGAAACTAATTTGCTCTGTAAACCTTCACCTAAAGCACAATTAAAAAAAAGAAAGAAAATTCCCCTATGTTCAATATTAAGAAACATACCTGTAAATAACTCATGCATCAAGAAAGAATGACAATAGAAATTAGAAAACATTTTGAGCGAGAAAAATCTCAGGTATTCTAGGAGAGTATGCTAGAAGTAAAAGAGAAGCAAGGTTATTGATTGTAATGAAGAATCATGGAATCCAAGGAAGACAGAAAGGGACTGTGGGTATTGGGAGAGCCATACTAGTCAATGCATGAGAGATCACGATGATGAGGAAGGATTCTGCACTGGAAGTACTTGA
The DNA here is from genome assembly GCF_000243295.1 of Trichechus manatus latirostris. Taxonomy (NCBI): domain Eukaryota; kingdom Metazoa; phylum Chordata; class Mammalia; order Sirenia; family Trichechidae; genus Trichechus; species Trichechus manatus. The sequence goes on along the minus strand of NW_004443983.1, from coordinate 1,688,560 downwards.
GCTGGAAAGGTAGGATGTTTGGAGATGAGATTTTGGAAGTAGTAAGGTTTTCGGTAATGAACATATCCAGAGTGTGACCATGGGAGAAAATGCCAATAGTTTATTTGATAAAAAATGTCGCTGGAAATGAGAGCATTAAGTAACTAGGAGGCAGGACATTGGATGTGGGGTCATGCATATGGATTCTAAAGTATCCAAGAAGAATGAAAAAAGTTAAGATGGAGAGTGAGACAACGGGAAATAAACCATGTGATGAATAAGGGGTCATGACCAGGAAGTTGGAAGAGAAAAGCAATGAGATGGGAAAAACAGTCAATTCTGACTCATATCGACCCTATGGGATATATATACCCTATGGCTGCCCCATAGGGCTTCCAAGGAATGGCTGGTGGATTTGAACTGCTGACCTTTTTGGTTGGCAGCCAAACGCTTTACCACTGTGCCACCAGGGCCCCACTGAGATGGGAAAGTGGGTGGTAAATTCCAATGGCTCAACTCTCAAAGGAGTAGGGGAATGAGGTAAGCTAGCTTTACACCGAAAGCACAGTTCATCAGCTACGTTCTGTGAAGAGGGACAAGATCTGGCAGTAATAGTTTAGCTTTACACTGAAAATGGTGTTCATAGATTATGCAATGCACAGAATTGTTAATTGCTTCCCACTGGGATAAACCAACCAAGTTCATACTCCTAAAGTGGATTTTCCCAGTCTCACAAGGCAGCTTTACTTAGCATGTATCTTAGGCTGGGTTCTCTAGAGAAGCAAACCCAGTGCAGCAAGCAAGCAAGCAAATAAATAAACAAACAAACAAATACCAATAGAGAGGTGTTTATATAAAGGAAATGGCTCATGCAGTTGTAGAGGCTGGAAAGTCCCAAGGTCCTGCGTCAGTCTGGAGGCTTCTCCTAACTTACGTAGCCTCAGGTGCTGGCAAGTCCAAAGTCTGAAGGTCAGACAACAGGTAAGCTGTTAGCAAGTCCCAAAAACCAGAGATCAGATGAACAGGAGCCAACTACAGGATCCAAAGCAAGCAAAAGCCAGTGAGCCTTGCCAGAAAGTCCACCTATATCGGATGCAGGACACACCCCCAAGGAAATTGCCTTTCAACTGACTGGCTGCTCACAACAGATCTCATCACAGAGGTGATCATATTATATCAGATCTCACTATGGAGTGATTATATCATTAAAAAGTTGCCACTGAGGATCATGGGCCAGCCAAGTTGACACACAACTTTAACCATCATAGCATGCTTCTCCTGGTATTCCCAACTTCTTTGCTCCCTACACTGATTTGCACAGTATGTAATACACATGACTGCCTGTGGTTTCTCTAGGGGAAATACACATCCTGTAACTCAGGTTTGAGTCTAAAGCAATCCTCATGAGCGGCACAATAGTCTTTTCTTTAACATAATACATCCACTTGTAACTCAGTGGGTTTCAGGCTACACAACCTGTGGGATTTTATGGAACTTAAATTGCTTTTAAGTTATTCATTTGTATAATTACACAAGTACATTCTCATGTAAAATACAGATAAAGTGGAAATCCCCTTGATTGCTGTCATGTTCCCTAACCCATCCCCAGAACTAATCACTGTTTTTGGTTGGTGTGTTTTCCCGTATGCATTTATATTCTTAAAAATGTACATAGGGACATAGCGAAGTATGTAGTTCAACATATCAGATCATTTTACTCCCCTGCTTTTTAAGGGCTTCTCATTATAATTACTATAAAATCAGACGCCTAACTTGGCCTATAAGACTCCACACAGTCTGGTCCTTGCTTACTTCTTTGCCAGGAGGTGCCACAGTGTTCTCATCACAGAGCCATGGTACATGCTGTTCTTTCTGCTTAGAAATCTCTGTTCCAATCTTTGCCTGACTGGTTCCTTCACAACATTCAGTTCTCAGTTCAAAATTCCAAGGCACCCCTAGGTAGGTTTGAACCACAAACCTTTTGGATAGAAGTCAAATGCTTAACCATTTGTGACATCCAGGGATGACTCCTCTTCTAGATACCCTCTCTAAATTAGTACCTCCCTCCCAATCTCTATCCTCCCAATCTCACTGGAATCCCATTAACTTGTTTTAGGCAACAGATCTACATCACCTAGGTTCGAATCCTCTCACCATTATATGCTACCTAAGATACTGAATCTTTTTGTGCTTTAGGTTTCTCATCTGAAAATGGGGATATTTGTAACCTCTACTTATAGGGTGTTATGAAATAAAATCTGTTCATATTTGTAAAGCACTAAGACAGTGCATAGTAGACCATATGATTGTCCAATTCAAAATGGCCATTACTAGTACATTTCAGCTCGCTAATGCCTAGCGTATTGGTCTTTATGCATTTCATTTTTGATAACTTCAAATTTCCTAGATTCATACTTTGTACATTCCACATTCCAATTATTAATGGATGTTTTCAGCTGTTTCATCTCATTTTGAATTGTTCCACATCAGCAAATGAAGGTCCCAAAAGTTTTACTCCATCCACGTCATTAAGGTTGACAGAGTGAAGAGGACTTGAAGTACTTACCAATGAAGATCAAAAACCACAGCCTTCTTTATGGATTACACTTCAACATAAAGGAAACAAAAATCTTCACAAATGGTCCAATAAGCAACACCATGATAAACAGAGAAGATGTTGAAGTTGTCAAGGATTTCATTTTACTTAGATCCACAATCAACACCCATGGATGCAGCAGTGAAGAAAGCAAAAGATGCATTGTATTGGGCAAATCTGCTGCAAAAGACCTACTTACAGTGTTAAAAAGCAAAGATGTTAACCTTGAAGACTAAGGTGCACCTGACGCAAGCCATGGTGTTTTCAATCGCCTTACAGGCATATGAAAGCTGGACAATGAATAAGGAAGACCAAAGAAGAACTGATGCGTTTGAATTATGGTGTTGATGAAGAATATTGTATATGACACGGACTGCCAAAAGAACAAACAAATCTGTCTTGGAAGACTACAGCCAGAATGCTCGTTAAAAGTGAGGATGGCGAGAGTTTGTCTCACATAGTTTGGACGTGTTATCAAGAGGGATCAGTCCTTGGAGAAGGATATATGCTTGGTAAAGTGGAAGGTCAGCTAAAAAGAGGGAGACCCTCAACAAGATGGATTGACACAGTGGCTGCAACAATGGGCTCAAACATAACGACGATCATGAGAATGGCACAGGACTGGGCAGTGTTTCGTTCTGTTGTACACAGGGTTGCTATGAGTTGAAACTGACTCGAGGGCACCTAACAACAACAATAGCAAGGCAGTGCATAGAACATAATAAGCTCTGTAAGTTAAATCAATAAATACTTTTCCTTAGCACTTAAAATTAGGAACTATTTATTTAATTGTATGTTCATAATCTCTCTTCTCCCTCAAGAATGCAAAATCCATAAGTGCAAAGACCTTGTCTGTTTTGTTCTCAGCACTAAGAATAGTGCCTGGCTTATAGCAAAACAAAAAAACAAACACCCATTGTCGTCAAGTGGATTCTGACTGATAATGACCCTATAGAACAGAGTAGAACTGCCACATAGTTTCCAAGGAGTGACTGGTAGATTCAAACTGCTGACGTTTTGGTTAGGAGGCTGAGCTCTTAACCACTGCACCACCAGGGCTCTGCAGCCCTTTATAAATAAAGGGTGAACGTATGAATGCTAGAACATTATATCCTACATAGGGATCTGTGTAGACAAGGATAAGCTTAAAATGGAAAATATGGTCCTGTTTTTACTAAAAGCTTTTAACTTTTATACACTGGCCACCACTAGGTGCTATCAGTGCATCTTGTGCTGTTTTTTATACTGGAATAGATGTAGCTCCTCTAATACCACTACAGTAGATTAATCCAGCTGCAATTCTCTCATATGTCCTGCTTTTCCAAAGAGCACAGGATACATAAGACCATTGTAGCCACAGCACACACCCACAGTATTTAGTAAAACACTAGCAGCAGTTATCACAAGCAACCCAGATCCCAGCACAATCCAGACCTATATTGCAGTTGCTAGCCAAGTGATTTAGAGTTAGCATGGGGATGGAGAGAAGAGAGAAGGTTCTTGTTAGAGCTTATCAGGTTGCCAATCATGCCATGACAGTGGACCAGGAATCATGAAACTAAACTCAGTTGAGAGAAATCCTTTGCAAAGAGGTGACTTGTGCTTTCATGTGCTCCTCCAGATACCTTGCAGAAATCCAAGGCTTTCTCAAGCTGTGTTGTGGTACTGTCACCACCAACCTTTGCTATTCCAAAGGTTGCATTTTTTTTTTTTTCCACCAAACGTTTTCTTCCTGCAGCACGTCAACCCTGGATCATCCATCTAAGGCTAAGAAACAATATAAACGAGAAAAAAAATTGGCAACAAATCTATTTCTACCTACTAAGCTGAGCTTGAGAAAAAGCCAGGTAGGTCTAAAGTGCTCCTTTCCTGGCTCTAGCAATGTGTCTGAAATTCATGCAAAGTACATCTGCCTCTGAAGTATAAGGTCCCCTAGATAGCTTCTTGTGGCCCCAAGAAAGAAATTTCTATCTCCATTCAAGACTTGATCCTAACTTACCCAATTTGCATTCCGGGAAAGTTCACTTTCCTAAGATTCTGCTCTTGATCCCCAAATAAGTCCATTTTCTTAATATACTCAGCTACTGTGGTCTACAAGTGCTATCTGAGCCCATACAGCTGCAATCTAAAACTTGCTACAGCTCAGTGACAGCTCCAACAAGCCATGGTAAATACAGAATTTTTCATCTCTCTTGTCATATCTTGGTTCCAGATGGTAGTTCTCATATGATGACACATTCAGCACCAATATGTTCAGGGTTCAATTGCAGACCTCACCCCACTTCATCCTCAAGCTCTGCAATCGCACAGTTAGGAAAGGCACACCCACAGGAGCCAAACGAGAAGAAATAAGACAGATTACAAAAAAGAGGATGATTGTTTCAGTGCCCAATGCCAGCCAGAACTAGGCCGGCCACTCCATGGCTCAAGTAATGGTCTGGACCAAGCTGCCACATTGGAAAAGAGAAAGTAGACCAGTTAGGAAAAAGTCTTGACTGGTTTGCTGATTCATTGATAGAAGAAAGGAAGCAGACGAAATCCCACTGTATAGGTACAGGAAGAGAAAGAGAAATGGTGGGGTCTAGTTACTGCCTTTAGAGCATAGTATCCTCACCTGTTAGCAAATGTGGTTCAGTGAATGTCTCTGGCTCACTTTAATCAGACTGGAGGTTCCTCTTTCTTTGACGGAGAGATAATAAGTAGAGGCATGTAAAAGAGGAATTAGATATCTACTCTTGTTCACTGTGAGCTAAGGCTGAAACATGGCTTAAGGTGCAGAAAATTCCCCTTCTTCTCATGTAATGGTTGATTGTAGGTAAGACTGTGAAGATGGCACTCTTCCCAATAATATTCTCTGCACTATGTGACACTGTTGACCTCCCTACTTTCTTAAGACTCTCCTCTCCCTTGACTGGACACTGTTCTTTCGTTCATTGTCTCAGCTCTCACTCACTTCTCCTCAGTCTTCACTGGTGTCTTTCTTCAACCTGGATCTTAAACGTGGAAATTCTCTCTTGCTTTTTTCCCCCCCATTTTTATTTTTTGGTCTCTTTCACTCTCTGCATATTTTGGCTGAATAATCTCATTCACTTGCAAAATTTTAACTCTATTTTCATGTTGGTCTCTTCTACATCTATATCTTAAGCTCTTCATATCTAAACCTAATTTTCCAACTGTTTTCTAGGTTTTCCACAAAAAAATGCCTTGCTTGCATCTTAAAATCCATGTGTTCAAACAAAAGTCAGCAGCTCCACCCCTGTTCCTTACATTTTTCTATTCTCTGCCCTCAAAACACTCAGTCTTCCTCTGGGGTTCACTATTCCAATTAACGGCATGCCTACCTACTCCTTTCGAGCTCAGCTTAAATGTCTCCTCCTTGCTGAAGTCTTCCTTGACATTTTTTGTTAGAATTATGAGCTCTTTTACTTGTACGAGGAAATCTCTTGGTGGTGCAAACAGTTAAGTGCTTGGCTACTAGCTGAGGGTTGGCAGTTCAAATCCACCCAGAGGCTCATCAGAAGAAAAGCCTAGAGATCTCCTGAAAATCAGCCATTGAAAACCCTATGGTGTGCAGTTCTACTCTGAAGCACATGAGGTTGCTGTGAGTTGAAATGGCTCTAGGTCAACTAGTTTGGTTTTGTTTCTGGTATTACTTGCACAAATGTGTTGATTATTTCTCTTTTTAACAGACTGTCTTAGTTATTTGGTGCTGCTGTAACAGAAATACCACAAGTGGATGACTTTAACAAACAGAAATTTATTCTCTCACAGCCTAGAAGGCTAGAAGTCTGAATTGAGGGTGCCAGCTCCTAGGGAAGTCTTTCTCTCTCTGTTGGTTCTGGGGGAACATCGTTGTCATCAATCTTCCCCTGGTCTAGGAGCTTCTCAGCACACGGACCCTGGATATAAAGGATGCGCTCCACTCTCAGTGCTTCTTTCTTGGTGGTATGAGGTCCCCCTACTCTCTGCTTGATTCTCTCTTTTATAACTCAAAAGAGACTGACTCAAGATACAACCTAATCCTGTAGATTGAGTCTAGCCTCTTTAACATAACTGCCTCTAATCCTGCCTCATGAACATCATAGAGGTTAGGATTTATAACACATGGGATAATCACATCAGATCACAAAATGATGGACAACCACACAATACTGGGAATCATGGCCTAGTCAAGTTGATACGCATTTTTGGAGGGAACACAGTTCAATCCATAACACATGGATTTGTCAATAACTGTGAAAGGTTTGAGATTGTACCTTACTTGCAAGCTAACCAATTAGCCTACCATAGTTTCACAGATGTTCGAAGAGGACATGAGTCTCCTGGGTTAGAGGCAAAGGGCTTTATTATGAACAGCCCAGCAAGGATCATGAACTTCATGTTTACATTGGTTTCCTTGTCTTCCCCAGGCCCCAGGGCTGCATTGTGGAGGGGCCTTGTTGTGGGTTTGTGTTACCGGTTCCAAGCTTAGGGAACGTGAATGTTTTATAATGGGCTGCACGCGAATGTGCTGGACACTTGCCCCAGAAGAAAACATTATAATTGTTATATTGGACAGAAAACAAACCTGTCCTTTGTTCCATAGGGAAACATTATCTCTATTCATTTCCAAGGCTGTCCATTATACAAACATCCTTGAAAAGACACTCTGGGACAAAAGGGCAGTTAGTGCCTCTCCACCTAAGATGTGCAGAAATATGAGAGACCAATGGAGAATTGTCTCTTAATGGAATTCATCCTACCTTGTATTATATTAACTATGTGCATATCTTTTCTATATGTCTGAAATATAATCTCTTTGATATCAGAAAGATATCTATCATTCATTTAAGACCATTTTGATAAAGATTCTTGGCCAAGGGTCCCCACACTCAGATGAAATCTGTTAATAGAATAAGGTATCCTTGGTTGTTGCTAGGCCATTAAGACCCTATAAAAAATGGGGGGAGTATTAGGCACAGCATCTATTTAAGATTATTACCATAGCTATGGCTTTAACCATGACCAGTGTAACAGGGATAATACTTTGGTAATAACTGTATCACTCAGGGTTCTTATTTACAAGCAAGAGAAATTGGCTCTGGCTGATTTAAGTAGAAAAGGATTATTAACAGGACATGGGTAGCTGACAGAATCTCCAGGAGGGCCCGAGAGCCAAGCTCAGAGGCTCTGCAGCCAGCAGCTCTGCCCAAATCATGCCACAGAGTTGGTCTGATGAAGATACCAATATCCTTGCAGCTGGACACTAGATGCTGCCACTCACCCCTCTGACACTACCACCACCGAGTCCTGTCCACGTCCACTAGAACTGATGCCACTGCTTCTTCCACCATCCATCACCGGCACAGATTCTGTGTAGTTTCTCCTTATCCTTGTCACTCATTACTTCCCAATTGAAAGCCTTGGAAGGAAACATCTGATTGGCAGAAAGAACCTAGGTCATGTGCTGTGCCTAGCTGCAAGGGAGGCTGGAAAGGTGAAATGTCTGGTATTTTCTGCCTCCATGGCAGGAAACAGGTGGGGTATACTCCAACAATAGGAAGGGAGATCAGAGACTGAGCAGCAAAATAATAATAGAATACTGCTTCACTATGATATCTCTCCATGTATTTTCCTTCATGTTCTCTCCCATCTCTCCATACACCATTAGGGCGAGGCCATCAAGCAGAATGGCTCCTTAGAAGACAGACATCCGTAAGGTCGGTGCAAAGAGGACAAACTTAGGAGGGGTTTGGACCTGCAGAAGTATAAGTCTTACTGGGAAGACTAGAGAAAGATTAGGAGGGCTGATAATAGGGGGGTGTGGTCTGCCTAGTTTCTTTAAGGACCCAGCACCCGTTTCCCCCTTTTTGGGCCTTGACCTGAAGAGATGGGGCAGTGAACAAGATAGAAATGCCAGACAGATTTTGACTCTGAGAAAACACTGACTTGCAGGTGATGTTGAACCATTACAGGGTGACTACAGCAAGATGACAATGACCTTGTTGTACTCCTGTCTCCCTTGGTTCCTATCTGGCATGGAAGGGATATATTTTTTGTTTAATTTTTGAAAATAAATTTATCTGAAATATTTTTAGACTCACATAGAAGTTGCTAAAATAGAACAGAGGGTCGGAGATGGTGGCAGATTCTATGGATGCCTAAGCCCACTTATTTGATTAAAATATGATTCAGAGGCTAGAGAGATTTGCGTTGGGGCAACATGCTGGTGGGCTGAGAACCACTGCGATTCCTCAATTATGCTGAGAGAATAAACCACAAGTTTCATCTGCCACATATTTTACTAGTGGCCAGAGGGAAGAAGCAGAGGTTAGTATGGCCTTAAGGACCTCCACATGATCCCCTAGCCCTGCGAAATCCCTGTGTGTTAAGGTGACTTTCAGGCTAGGAGAAGGAGAAGGGAGAAATCCTGAAGGACGGCATTTACCTCAAAGACTGAGGTACCTTAAACTGGCAAGTTCATGTCTCCTTTTCTGCCCCCGCTTTCACAAGAGTGGAGACTTGAGAACAAGGTAAGATCATTAGATGTTATATGTACACACATATAACAACACTCTTTTGTAGTGTGTTAAACTATACACCCGACTCTACTTCCATGAAGATAATTCATAAATCTGTATCGCCTCTAATTCAAGAAATACTTGAGCACTTACGGTACTAGGCACTTGCGGTTTGCTCTGGTCTAGCACTAGCCAGCGCCCACTTGTGGTTACTTTGGCCCCAAGGTCGCGATATTGGGAAGAGGAGTATTAACTCCCTAGAAAAGGCTGAGAGGCTGAAGCCACCTCCTCCTAAGTTTCAGCAGTTATTTTGCACTTATATTTCTGAAAGACGAAATAGCCCAGTCCTTTCCCCTCTTCATCCCTCTTTCGCTTTCTCCCTCCCCCCACCTTCTTCCTAACATAAGAACAGGGGTTCGCTGGCTTAAACAAGAAAGATTACAACACAAGATGAAAACAAACTCCTCCGTGGTGATCCGGTCACTTGCGCCACAGTAGAGTTTGGCTCCGGGGCCATTGCGCAACTCCCTAGGCTTTTTCATGCGATATAATTCGAGAAAGTTTGGCTCTGCCCAGCTTCCCCAACCGGGAGCAGAGGCGTGAAGACCGAAGTTTAACCAGTTGTCACGCAGGTTTATCCCGGAGGCTAGGATTCCCAAATGTCCGTGCCTCAGTTTTACATCTCGAAGATTCCTATCTGCATTCGAAATGGCTGCGGATCCCGCCACCGGCATTTCCTCATGGCCAATAAGCAGAGAAGTTTGCCATTACCGAGAACCAGGGAAATCTCCGGTAGGCAGGCGCATGGGGTGGAGTGGGGTGGGGGCTGGGCACCCCCTCTCGGGGCTCCGGTTGAGAAGCTGGGCTTCATCTCCTGGCGTCGCGCCCCATTGGTTGGAGTCGTTGGAGACAAGCCGAGGCAGAGAGAGGTTCTGGCCAGGGTTTTCTTATTTGGGGGTCAAGCCCCCTGGGTCTTGTCTCCCCAGGTTTCAGTGGGCACCAGAATTCAGGGGTCAAACGTCATAAGACAGATGTGGACAAATGGCCGAAAGAGCAAGGTGCTGGTTTAGGAGCGAGCTGTCAGTGAGAAGACATGCTCTTTGGAGATTAGAGTTGAGTTACCAGGAGACTTCTCCCCCACCACCCCCAAACCAAACCAGGGCTTTGAACCAGTTAGAACCAGTTCAGTCATAGCCGATGAAGTGAAACCAGAACATATCCAATTTTTTTTCCTTTTTTTTAAAAAAATTATCGTTGTATTGTAAATGAAGGTTTACAGAACAAACTAGCTTCTCATTAAACAATTAGTACACATATTGTTTTGTGACGTTGGTTACCAACCCCACGACATGTCAACACTCTCCTCTTCTCAACCTTGGGTTCCCTATTACCAGCTTTCCTGAACTCTCCTGCCTTCTAGCCCTTGCCCCTGGGCTGGTGTGCCCGTTTAGTCTCATTTTCTTTTATGGGCCTGTCTAATCTTTGGCTGAAGGGTAAACCTAAGGAGTTACTTCATTACTGAGCTAAAAGGGTGACTGAGGACCATACTCTCGTGGTTTCTCCAGTCTCTTGTCAGGCCAGTAAGTCCGGTCTTTTTTTGCAAGTTAGAATTTTGTTCTATGTTTTTCTCCAGCTCTGTCTGGGGCCCTCTATTGTGATCCCTGTCAGAGCAGATAGTGGTGGTAGCCGGGTGTCATCTAGTTGTGCTGGACTCAGTCTGGTGGAGGCTGTGGTAGTTGTGTTCCATTAGTCCTTTGGACTAATCTTTCCCTTATGTCTTTGGTTTTCTTCATTCTCCCTTGCTCCAGACATGGCGAGACCAGTGGAGTGTCTTAGTATGGCCGCTCACAAGCTTTTAAGACCCCAGATGCTACTCAACAAAGTAGAATGTAGAACATTTTCTTTATAAACTGTGTTATGCTAGTTGAGCTAGATGTTCCCTGAGACCATGGTCCCCACAGCCTTCAGCCCAGTAATTCGGACCCTCAGGGAGTTTGGATATATCTATGGAGGTTCGGGAAACACTGGTGGTGTAGTGATTAAGAGTTCGGCTGCTAACCAAAAGTTTAGCAGTTCGAATCCACCAGGTGCTACTTGGAAATCCTATGGGACAGTTGTACTCTGTCCTGTAGGGTGGCTATGTGTTGGAATTGACTGGCCTGCAGTGGCTTTGATGGAGCTTCTGTGACCTTACCCTAGACAAGTTGTGCTGGCTTCCCCAGTATTGTGTACTGTCTTACCCTTCACCAACGTTACCACTTATCTATTGTCTATTTAGGGATTTTCCATCCCCATCCTTCCGCTCCCTCATAACCATCAAAGTTTGTTTCTTTTTGTGTGTAAACCTTTTCATGAATTTTTATAGTAGTGGTCTCATACAATATTTGTCCTTTTGTGATTGACTTACTTCACTTGGCATAATGCCCTCCAGATTCATCTATGTTGTGAGATGCTTCGCAGAGTCATCATTATTCTTTAACGTTGTGTAGTACTCCATTGTGTGTATGCACCATAGATTGTTTATCCATTCATCTGTTGATGGGCATCTAGTTATTTCCATCTTTTTGCTACTGTGAACAATGCTGCAATGAACATGGGTGTGCATTTGTCTATTTGTGTGACGGCTCGTATTTCTCTAGGATATATTCCTAGGAGTGGGATTGCGGGACTATATGGTATTTTTTATTTCTAACTTTCCAAGGAAGCACGATATCGCTTTCTGAAATGGTTGTACTATTTTGCATTCCCACCAGCAGTGCATAAGAGTTCCAATCTCCCCACAGGCTCTCCAACATTTGTTATTTTCTGTTTTTTTGATTTGTGCCAGTAATGTCAGGGGTGAGATGGTGTTTCATTACAGTTTTCATTTGCATTTCTCTGATGGCTAGTGATCTCGAGCATTTCCTCATGTGTCTGTTAGCCGCTTGAATGTCTCCTTTGGTGAAGTGTCTATTCATTTCCTTTGCCCATTTTTTAATTGGATTATTTGTCTTTTTGTTGTGGGGGTGTTGATATTCCTGTAGATTTTAGAGATTAGACCTTTGTGGGAATTGTCATAGTCAAAAAATTTTTCCCAGTCTGTAGGTTCTCTTTTTACTCTTTTGGTAAAGTCTTTTAATGATCATAAGTGTTTAATTTTTAGAAGATCCCAGTTATCTAGCTTATCTTCTGGAGTTTGTGTGTTGTTAGTTATGGTTTTTATCCTGCTAATATCGTGTATTAGGCCCTCTAGCATTGATCCTATTTTTTCTTCTGTGATCTTTAGAGTTTTTGGTTTTATATTTATTTGATCCATTTTGAATTAGTTTTTGTGTATGGTGTGAGGTATGGGTCCTGTTTCATTGTTTTGCAGATGGACATCCTATTTTGCCAGCACCATTTGTTAAAAAGACTGAGTTTTCCCATTTGATTGACTTTGGGACCTTGTTGAAGATCAGGTGACTGTAGGTGGATGGATTTACATCTGGGTTCAATTCTGTTCCATTGGTCAATGTATCTGTCGTCGTACCAGTACCAGGTTTTGACTACCGTAGCTATATAGTAGGTTCTGAGGTCAGGTAGTGTGAGTCTCCCTACTTTACTCTTCTTCAATAGTGCTTTACTTATCCGAGGCCTCTTCCCTTTCCTTATATAGTTAATGATTAGTTTTTCCATGTCTTTAAAGAATGCTGTTGATACTTGGATCAGAATTGTATTGTATTTGTAGATTGCTTTGGGTAAAATTGACATTTTAACAATGTTAAGTCTACACTACCCATGAGCATGGTATGTTTTTCCATTTAGGTAGATCTTTTTTGATTTCTTGCAGTAGTGTTTTGTAGTTTTCTTTATATAGGTATGTTACATCCCTGTTTAGATTTATCCCAAAGTATTTTATTTTTTCAGGGGCTATTATAAATGTTACTGTTTTCCTGATTTCCTTTTTGTTGTTCTCTTTGTTGGTGTATAGGAATCCAACTGATTTTTTTATGTTTAGCTTGTTTCCTGCAACTCTGCTGAACCTTTATATTAGTTCCAGTAGTTTTCTTGTGGAGTCTTTTGGGTTTTCTATGTACAGTATCATATTATCCACAAATAGGGACAGTTTTACTTCTTCCTTACCAATTGGATGCTTTTATTTCTTTTTCTTGTCTTATTTCTCTAGCTAAGACTTGCAGCACAATATTAAATAGGAGTGGTGATGAAGGGCATCCTTGTCTTGTACTTGTTCTCAAGGGGAATGTTTTCAGCCTCTCTCCATTAAGAATGATGTTGGCTGTTGGTTTTGTAAAGATGCCCTTTACCGTGTTGAGAAACTTCCCTTCTGTACCTATTTTATTGAGAGTTTTTTAATCAGGAATGGGTGTTGGACTTTGTCAAATGCCTTTTCTGCATCAGTTGAGATGATCATGTGATTCTTTTATTTTTTTTATGTGGTGGATTACATTGATTGATTTTCTAATGTTGAACCACCCTTGCATACCTGGTATGAATCCCACTTGGTCGTGGTGTATTATTATTATTTTTTTCTCATGAAACAGTAGTACACATATTGTTTTATGACATTGGTTAACAACCCCACAACATGTCAACCCTCTAACTTCTCAACCTTTTTTTTGGTAAAAATATACATAGCCAAAGATACACCATTTCAAAAATTTCTACATGCACAGTTCAGTGACATTGACTACGCTCTTCCAATTGTGCTGTTATTCTC
>NW_004443983.1:1667587-1670524 GCF_000243295.1 Trichechus manatus latirostris | reverse complement strand
TGGCCAGTGGTTTGCCGATTTTGCTGATCCTTTTAAAGAACCAACTTTAGGTTTTGCTTATTCTTTCTATTGTTTTTCTATTCTCTATTTCATTTATTTCTGCGTTGATGTTTATTATTTCCTTTCTTCTGGTGGCTTTGGCCTTCTTTTGCTATTCCCTATTTGTCTGAGTTGTGTACCTAATGTTTTAATTTTGTCCCTTTCTTCTTTTTAGATGTGTGCATCAATTGCTATGAATTGACCTCTGAGCACTGCCTTTGCTGTGCCCCAAAGATTTTGGTATGATGCATTTTCATCTTGTTTGATTCTAGGAATTTTTTATTCCATTTTTGGTTTCTTCTATTACCCAGTGATTTTTGAGAAGGTTGGTATTCAATTTCCATTTATTTGATTTTTTTTCCTTGCTCTTCCAGTTGTTAATTTCTACTTTGATGGCGTTGTGATCAGAGAAGGTACTTTATATCTATGGTCTGGATTTTGTTGAGGGTTGCTTTGTGGCCTAAGATATGGTCTTTTCTGGAGAACGTTCCATATGTGTTGGAAAACAATGTGTACTTTGCAGCTGTTGAGTGGACTGTTCTATATATGTCTCTGAGGTCAAGTTGGCTGACTGTGGCCTTTAGATCTGAATGTTTGTTGAGTTTCTTTCTAGATGTTCTATCCTTTACCAAGAGTGGTGTGTGAAGTCTCCTGCTATTACTGCGGAACTGTCAATTTCTCTTTTCAGTGATGTTAGAGTTTGTTTTATGTATTTTAGAGCCCTGTCATTAGATGTGTAGATATTTATTATGATTATGTCTTCATGATGGATTGTCCCTTTAATCATTATATAGTGCCCTTCTTTGTCTTTTATGATGGATTTTGTTTTAAAGTCTATTTTATCTGAGATTAGTATTGCTACTCCTGCTCTTTTTTGGTAGCTGTTTGCTTGATATATTTTTTCCATCCTTTGATTTTTAATAAATTTATGTCTTTATTTCTAAGATGTGTCTCTTGTAGACAGTGTATTGATGGGTTCTGTTTTTTTAATCCATTCCTCACTGTCCATCTCTTTATGGGTGCATTTAGACCGTTTATGTTCAGTGTAAGTATATTATTGATAGGTGTGAGTTTATTGCTATCATTTTATAGTGCTTTCTTCGTGATGCTGACGTTTACTTTGTTCCTCTTACTCTCCTGTCTGAATTCCTTTCGTTTGTGGATTTTTTTTCATTTCTTTTGTTTTTATAGATTTTGTGTTTACTGAGAATTTATGGTTTTCTTGTTTGTTTTGATGAGTAAGTTTGTTAACTTTTTTTGTGGTTACCTTGAAATTTACCCTTATCTTCCTAAGTTTGGATCAGTCTTTTATTACTTGGTATTGCCTTGCCTTCCTCTGCATTTGATATTTCTATACCTACACTGTTTATTCTCTTTTTTATTGTTCTGACATTGTTGTCATTTACAGGTTAAACTCTCTGGTTCCCCATTGTAAATCTTTTGTTTAATCCTTGAGAGTTCGTTGCCTAGGTTGGTATCTGGCTGATGCAGTCTTGTTTCCTAGATTCAGGCTGTTGTTTGATGTTGTTTTTTCTCTAACCAACGGACTCCTTTCAATAATTCTTGTAAGTTTGGTTTGGTTTTTACGTGTTCCCTTAATTTCTGTTTATCTGGAAATGTCCTAATTTCACCATCATATTTGAGTGAGAGTTTTGCAGGCTATATTATTCTTGGTTGGCAATTTTTTTCTTTCAAGGATTTATATGTGTTATCCCATTGCTTTCTTGCCTGCATGATTTCTTTTAGGTAATCAGAGCTTAGTCTTATTGTTTCCCCTCTCTATGTGACTTTTCATTTTTCTCGAGCTGCTCTCAGGATTCTTTCTTTGTCTTTGGTTTTAGCGAGTGTGATTATGATATGCCTTGGTGATTTTCTTTTGGGGTCTATCCTATGTGGGGTTCATTGAACTTCTGGGATGGTCAGCTTTTCGTTTTTCATGATATTAGGGAAGTTTTCTGTCAGAAGTTCTTCAATGATCCTGTCGGTGTTTTTCGTTTTCTCCCCATTCTGAAACTCTAATCATTTGAAAATTTTTCCTTTTGATTGTATCCCACATAATTCTCAGGGTTTCTTCATTTTTCTTCTTTCTTTTGTCTGATTTTTCCTCAAAGTGTTTTCCAAGTATTTGTCTTCAATTTCGCTGATCCTGTCTTCCATTGTTTCAAACCTGCTCCTCAAATCTTCTATGACAGTGTCCATTTCTGAAATCTTGTTGTTTATCTTTTGGAGTTCTAATTGCTGTTTTTGTAAGATTTTTATTTTGACTTTTTGTTCTTGTATTATTTTTCTGAATTCTTCCATTGTTTTGTCTGTCATTTCCATGATTTTGTCTGTCTTTTCTATAATTTCTTCTATTTTTTCCTCATTTTTGTCTGCTTTTTCCTTCAACTCTTGGATAGCTCTGACTGTTAGAGATTTGAATTCCCTATCAGGTAGTTCCAGTACCTTTTCTTCTACTGGAAGGTCATTTGGTGTTTTATTTTTGACATCTACTGGAACCATCCTATCCTGTTTTTTTTTCCCCTATATGTATTGATACTGTCTGCTGTCTTTGGGACATTCAGTAGTTATTTTCTTTGTTTATTGATTGTAGATTTGTTTCTTTTGTCTTGTTTTTTTGTTTTATTTGGTTATGAGTGAGCAGGCAGACTGTGCTTTCTTTGTGGTTTGCTTGTCTGTGGGCACGATACTTCTCACCACCTTGGCCAATGTGCAGGGCCAGTTGCTTAGCTGTGTTGCAGAGGGGCATATCCATGGAAGGGGAGGGGCTTGGATGGGTCGTTTGTGGCATATACTTTGGCCGACAGTGCGGGGCTGGGGCTCAATGCAGGGCAGGTTCCGGTAGACTGTGCCTGTGCTGCTCCGGGATGTGATGCTCAATGCATGGTGCAGATAGGC
>NW_004443983.1:1657988-1666232 GCF_000243295.1 Trichechus manatus latirostris | reverse complement strand
CAAGTGGAATTGCACAGCCCATCAAGAAGGAGAGGAGATGGCACATGGCACCAGGTGTTCAGGAGAAGAGTATTGAAGGAAGGTAGAGAGAGACAAGAAACGGAGAAAAGAAGAAAAAAAAAAGGCCCCAAGGGAGCCCACTGGTGTGGTGGCATGGACCAGAGACATGGATCCCCAGCTGCAAGGCACTGCACAGACCATCTAGAAGGAGCAGAGACAGCACATGGCTCCAGGTGTTCAGGAGAAAAGAAGGGAAGGATGGTAGAGAGAGACAAAAATCGAGAAAAAAAATCCACAAGGGAGCCCACTGGTGTGGTGGCACAGACTGGGGAAGTAGCTCTCCAGCTGCAAGGCACTGCACAGCCCATCTTGAAGGAGCAGAGATAGCACATGGTGCCAGGTGTTCAGGAGAAAAGAAGGGAAGTATGGTAGAGAGAAACAAGAAATTGAGAAAAGAAAACAAAAAAAAATCCCCAAGGGAGCCCACTAGCTTGGTGGCACAGACCAGGGAAGCAGCTCCCAAACTGAGCGGCACTGCACAGCCCATCTAGAAGGGGTGGAGATGGCACACAGCACCAGGTATTCAGGAGACAGGAAAAGAAGGAAAGTAGAGATGAGAAACTGAGAAATGAAGAAAAACAAAAAGGAAAAAGAGAAAAAATGCCCCCAGGGATCCTACCAGCGTGCGGCATGGAACAGGGAAGTGGTTCCCCAGCAGAGCAGCGCTGCACAGCCTGTCAAGAAGGAGCGGAGATGGCACATGGAGCCAAGTGTTTGAGAGACAGGAAGGGAAGGAGGTGAGAGGGGGAGAAGAAACCAAAAGAAGCCGAAAAAAGCAACAACAGCAAAAAAAATGGCACTAAAGGAGCTGACCAGTGTGGGTGGGGCGAATCCAAGCAGCAAGGACCCAGCGTCTCCTCCGCCTAGCGACCTTGGCCCACCAGGAAGTAGTGGAGGCCGAGCAGGGGAAGAAAAGTAGGGGGTGGGAAAGCGTGTATTGCTGGTTACTGGGTGCTGTGTTTCCTGCTGGGAGCTCCTTGAAGCTGTCTTCCCATACTCCCTGTCTGCCGTTCTTGGTGGCTGAGGGGTCCAAAATGGCGAATCTATGCGTGTTAGCTGATAGGGGACCTCCACTCCGTATCTCTCCCGGCTCTCTGTTCTCTGTCGGTTTCTTATTCCATTCAGTGCTTGGTTAAGTTCTTTATCTCTTCATTTGATGCTTAGGGTTCCAGCATTGATGTTTGTCTCTGTTTTACTTAGTTTTTTGGGTCTTTGCTGTGGAGGGATAGTGTAGTGCTTCTGTCTATAGTGCCACGTTGGCTCCACCTCTCAGAACAGATCCAAATTTTTAAAATATGAGTGAAGCAGAATGATAAGCAGAATGGGAAAAATTACAGGTCGAAGCCCTGGAATGGGAGAGTTGGAAAAGTCGTAGTCAGCCCTTTCAGGAACCTGATGTGGGAGACTGGATTATTGGCAAGACTGTGTAAAGCACACATGTTCAAAGCAGTGTGGTCAGCCGCCATCTTTGAGCAGGACATTGCTGTTTCCGACTCTTTGAGTCAATGGATTTGTTTGCTATGCAACCTGCATGCTGCCCTTGTTTTCTTAGAGGGAGATTAAGTTTCTAGCAGGGCATTAACCATAATTTTTCCCATCCAGGTTCCCCTACATTTTACAAATTTAGATCTGTTCTGGTTTCACCTCATCAGCACTGACTGAACTGAAAAGAATTTGTTCCAAGCTCTGAACCAAATTCCCAGATGTCTAGAACCATAGCTATCTGCGGGGCATCACTAGCCATAAATTCATTCCCTCATCTCTCCTCTTCCCAAACGCAGTTTGTCTAAAATCGAAGTCATGTTCCTTCCAAAAGCTGCTGTTCTCCCACTGTCCTTTATTTTGATGAATGACCCACCATCACTTGGGTTCCCAGGTCAAAAATATGGCATTATTTCAGTCCCTCCTTCCTCACATTCAATTAAGTGCAAAGACTTATTGACTCCATTTCCAAATGTACCTCGAAATTTTCCCTCTTCAGCATTCTGTCTTCCTTACTTCTGACTTTCATGATTTTCCTAATACTCTTATCTGTTCTGCTTGCACATCTCCAGTGGATCCTGCATAATGGGGCAGAATGATGTTTGCACAATATAAATCCATTCTGATTGCTCTCTGGAGTAATCCTTAAAACTGCTTTCAGCACGAAATTCAAGTGACTAATCTGCAGCCGCACTCTCTTCCTCCCCAAACCTACCTCATATTTCCCTTGCCTGTAATCTCTTTCCTTCCTCTCTTTGTAGGCCTCACTTCTTTAGGTTCTTCATGCTCCACCTCCTTTGGATAACATTTCCCTCCTTCTCAGCAATGGAGATAAAACCAAAACCAAACCCGTTGCCATCGAGTGGATTACCATATAGGACAGAGTAGAACTGCCCCCCGCGTCTCCAAGGTGTGGCTGCTGGATTCAAACTGCTGACCTTTTGGTTCTACACCACCAGGGCTCCCCAAGAGGGATAGGGTCCGTTTATTTTGGCCCCAGAAGCCAAGCTGCACACTTTTCCCACACGTTTTATCAAGCTGCATTGTTATTGAAGGTTTACCATTCTGACTTTGAATAGCTCATCTGTACACTTGTGACTAGCATCCAGTCGATGTTTGTCCTCATGAAGTCATCGGACGAACACTCCAATTTGATATTTAAAAAAATTAAATTTATTGAAGGAATGAACTGCAAGAGAGCATGTGTTCAGTTTGGCTGCAATAGTATGCTCTGCTTACAGGCGAAACAGACATGTTTAACAAGTAGGGTAAGTACAGATAACTTCACATTAAACCAATGGCAGGAAAAGAGGTGAGATTTACAAGGGTGGTAATTAACTGTGAAACTTTATATCAGTTTCTAGTCTAACACAAATCTCTCATATTTGATACACTTTAAGGCACTGTTTCTAAAATGGAAAGTATAAACAATTTCGACATAAAAAGTTTAGCGATATGAAAGTTAGTGATATATTTGTGCTGGCCAACTTAATTGGAATCTTTGGACACAGAAGTGACCTTTAGGGAAAGTGTAAATAAACTCTGCCTATTTAGCTTGAGAGAAAAGAGATAATGCCTAGCTTGCTGGGGAACTTCTTAAGGTAGTTAAAACAACATGTTTATCTGTAGGCTCTAATTTATTGTAACAACTCAGTGAAGCTTTTTTCCCCCCGCTAAGGCCAGCTGCGTGTGAATGGACGCAGGGTTCCGAGTCACTCCCAGCAGCTCCCGCAGGTTCCAGCTGCAGAGAGGGTCCTTTTTACTCAAGCCTCCTTGGCAAGCTCTGGCAGCCAACAGAGGCAATGCTGGACTACATTTCCCAAGAGTCCAAGAGAGCCTCGCGCAGGCGCACTTGGAAAACTACGGCTCCTGTCACCTTCTCCGAAGCTGGCCGGTCACTTTCATCCCACCCTCGTCACACCCCCCTCGAACCCCTGGTCGAGAACTCTGAGCTCAAGGGGTTCTGCTTGTGTGTGTGTGTGTGTGTGTGTGTCTGTGTTTGTCTCTGCAGCCGGGATCATGGCCTCGCCGCTGAGGTTCGACGGACGGGTGGTGCTGGTCACCGGCGCAGGAGGAGGTGAGCACCCAAAGCCTGAACGGCAAGCGCGCGCCTTGCTCTCTTGCTGCGAGTCCCCCTTTTTGGGCCGGGGATGCGTGCACAGCCGCAGCTGCTGTCCTAGCGTCGGGGCTGCAGGCAGCGGTGGCTGCGCGGCTCGCAAGCGAGCCGCTGGGCCTGGTGGGAGAGGGAGCGGACGGCGAGGAACGGTCGTTCTCGCGGCGTCGAATCGGCTGAGGAGGGAGGGGTGGGATCAACCAGCCTTGGGTGAGGAGCCAGAAACACTCGGTCACCCAGTCAGGAGTAGCCCATTTACCCCCAGCACTCCTAGGGGACTTCCCAAGGCCCCAGGTCTTGCATGAGGGGAGAGGCCTAGTTCGGGACTAGTTAGCGGGGCCAGGCTAGGGTGCGGGTTGCAGAACTGGGTGTAAGTCTTATTGACGCACGTCTGTGCACATCGATTGCGCCTCTTCGTGCCGTTGGACTCCCATGAGGCCTGCCGCTGTCACGTATTTTAAAGGTTCCTGCAGTCGCTTCGGGCTTGGATTTCCTTCTTGAGTAGTAGAGATGGCAATCTCTTTGAAACGTCAGTCATTCAGATCTTTCTTTCTTTCTGTTGGAAGATTTTAAGTTCTTGAGAGGGCCTCCTTTGGAAGAGGGCATCTGATAAGAGGCATCGTAGGAGTTTGTATGCTTAGCAAGCCACGCACTGTATTCAGAGTCCACTGGAGTCTTGTCAAAGGTTGCAAAATCAAATGCCTGCAGTGGTCAGGCAGGCAATAAAGGAACAAAATGGGAGTGAAGTGGGGAGGTGGAGAACAGAGACCTTTCTGGAGTGCACCGATTGGTGGGAAAGTTGCCAGATCTTCCTACATTCCAGGAAAAGCAAAATAGAGTTTTGTTATGTGAAATAACCCCATTTTTAAAGGACAGTTAGAACAAGCTACTCGCACCCACACAACGCTCTGCAGTGAGGTTCTTCACTTGTTTTCCACCTGTGGGTTACTCTGTTAACGTGCGAAAGGATGATTGACAATGAGGTCAAGTATGGAGAGATTTAGAGGATGTAGACAACGGAGGCTCATGAATTTAATCTTTTTTGTGCATTTTGACTACCAGTCCGTGCTGGGCATTGTGGGGAATGCTGACATTCAATCTCAACCTTCAAGGACCTTCTAGTTTAATTGGGGAGGCCTACTAATGTAAATAAGTATTCAAATAATGTTTGTAAAAGCACAGAACCTTACCAAACTGTTAATAGGCTAGAGGTGCTAGAGAGAGAAATTGAGAGTCGCTTTTTATTTTATGTAAAGGTTTATACACACATTATTTAAATACTTTGTGTGCATTAGTCGGCCTCCCCAATAAAACTAGAAGGTCCTTGAAGGTTGAGATTGAATATGTCATCATTCCCAATGCACAGCATAGATTGACAGTCAAAATGAATCAAAAAGTTAAATTCATGAGCCTCGACTTTGCATAGTTTGAATGGGCCTTTATGATAAAGATAGATGACTTATATATCTTTTAAGAGAATTGTATAACTTGGTATCAAGTTGAGACAGTTCTCTGATTAGTTTAGCTCACTCTCTGCTAGAGGGCTATCCCATTCCTTTCATCTGATTGTTTTCAATTGTGTTAACTTTGCATTCTGGTCATGAATATTTGATTTCTCTAAAAACCTCATGTTTAGAACAAGTACTTCAGCCTTGATCTGATAAGGGATGAGAAGAATTTGTCCCTCTTGTAGTTGGCTGAGTTCTCTCTTATCTACTCAGAGTGGATTAAATTCTAAAATAATTTATTTGGTGCTATCTTTTAGTTTTGGAAAACTTTATATTTTTGGTTTTTATAAGAGCCTTGTAATTTGTTATTTGTATACTTATTTACAGTTAAGTTTAAAAAAATATGCACATGTTAAAAAAAATTCAAACAATTACAAAAGGGAATACATAGAAAAGTAGCCTTTCACCCCTGGTTTTTAGCCACACAGTTCCACTCTCCAGAGATAGCTAGTAATTGCCAGTTTCATATATTCTTATATAGATATTCTATGCTTATAAAACTTTATATATATATATGTCCAAAGAGGGAGAGATAGATCTGTCTGTCTTTGGTCATATAATATACACCTCAATCTTTCTAGTCAGAATTAAATATTTTTTTGGATTTGATAATTGTATAGTCAAGATTCGGTGCTGGAGACAGAAATCACTAGATATTTTCAGCAGGAAAGGATTTAACTCAGGCAACTGGATTTTAAGTAGGTGCTTTTGGAATGACTCCTGTAATAATATAGAACCGGTCCATTAGAGGAGCCACTGCCTCTGAGCTCTGAGCTACCATTGGAGCTCTGCTGGACAAGGACTGGAGAACCTCTGCTGCAGCCCAAATAGCCATTGGACACCAGAGACCTGGAAAATGGAAGTCGCCATGCAGGTATTAGGGAGCTGGATCAGGAAATTGCCAGTAAGTCATTGTTTAGTAACACCTAGGAAACTGCAAGAAAATCAGCTTCTTAACCAGCAGCGGCAGCCAGAAGTTAGTTAGGTGGCCTCTGCCTCACTTCACCTTCCAAATTTCACTTGAATGCACGTAATGGTGGAACCAGTTCACATCTGGCATCATAGCAGCTAGGTAGTCTAAAAAAATGTAGTTTTAAGCTTTTTAACCTCTCTAAGTAGGAGAGGATGAAATAGAGGTTGAGTACAAATGAAGACACTATCATTTTAGTGTAATTAATTGCTCACCAATTATTTGAAAATGGGGATTGAGTTGAGTGGAGCAAAAAAAATTATGCTGACATTTGCTTAACTTTCTATTTATTTATTTTTGATCAGGACTGGGTCGAGCCTATGCCTTGGCTTTTGCAGAAAGAGGTGCATCAGTTGTTGGTAAGTTGATGTGCTTTTCTTCTTAATCAGTAGGTGGTAACAAAGTACAGTTTTCACAAGCCACCTTTGTTTTTCCATCAAGTAATTTGTACAGGTCAGATTTCATCACTAGTAATTTACTTCTGCCAGCAACTTTTTTTTCCCCTTGAAGCTGACATTTTTCTTATGACTGTCTCTCATTTTAAGTAGTTTCACAGAATTTCCAACTTAACAGAATTGATAAAGTTGGGTAGGCATTCATTGTATAAAAGGTAATTCTTGAATTTAGTAAATGTGGGCTGTAATTTTTCAAGATAGAAGGCTCATTTATTGGTGCAAGATGAAAGGAGACTCCCTATAAGTGTAAATATATTGATAAGAGTAAGAAATAACTGATTTTTATGAATTGGAAGTTTGGAGCCTGGGGCTTCAAAGTATGGGTTTCTTACCTCCGTCAAAATTTTTCAATTTGGAGCTTTTGTTTTTCAAATTGAGGGGGCAGTTGGGTGAGTTTTAGTTTTATTATTGGATGCTGGGGCAGGGGGTGGGAGGGTGGTGGTGGTGGTGTCACTTGGAAAATCCCAAAGGCAGAAGTTTTTGTAGTTTAAATGGTTTGGACTGGCCTGATGTACTACGCAATTAGGTTAAACCCAGGATCAAATTTGCCCACAGCCAAGCCTTTGTGGGGAATAACTGAATGAATGCTTAGTGCAAGGTAGGTGGGTGGGGCAGATGTTATGAGTCAGTAATTTTTAGTATCTTTCCTGGGATAAAATTGTTGCTCCACATGACCCCCTTAATCCCAGCTTTCCTTCATTTTACTTGGGAATACAGAGGGACAAATCTCTCCCAGATTTGTTTATGGAGACTTGTATAACAAAAGAATAAACAAGCAGCCAAGCTTTTGAAACAAAGAAGATCTATGCAGGATATTTAATATACTTGTCTCCCTCAATGTGGATGTGCAGCTTATCTTTATGGAAGGGACACAGAGACCTTCGACCATTTTTAAGATCATAGCCACTTCCTGTTAATCCAGTCTGCTTCTTATAGCAAGGACAAATTTTGACATTGTGTTATTTGATTAGGGGGTGCATTTCAAGCCCTCTTCCCAAGGGTATTTCATATCTGAGCCTAAAGATACATCCTGTTACTGTTCTTCTTCTTTTTTTTTTTTAAATTGTACCTTAGGTGAAGGTTTATAGAACAAATAGTTTCTCATTAAACAGTCAGTACACATATTGTTTTATGACATTGGTTAACAGCCCCACGACACGTCAACACTGTCCCTTCTCGACCTTGGAGGAGCTTTTTTTTGGTGAAAAAATACATAGCTGAAGTTACACCATTTCAAAAGTTTCTACATGTACAATTCAGTGACGTCGATTACATTCTTCAGTTGTGCTGCTATTCTCACTATCCTTTTCCAAATTATTCCATCACCATTATCTTCACCTCGCTGCACCCTAGGCTTCCCATCGGACCTTTTGAGTTGCTGTTGTCAATTTGATCTCACATAGATAATTCTTTTTTTTGTACCTTAGAGGAAGGTTTGCAGAACAAATAGTTTCTCATTAAACAGTACACATATTGCCCTATGACAATGGTTAACAACCCCACGACATGTCAACACTGTCCCTTGTCAACCTTGGGGTCCCTATCACCAGCTTTCCTGTCCCCTCCTGCCTTCTAGTCCTTTTCCCTGGACTGCTGTGCCTCATTCGTCCCGTTTTGTTGTATGAGGCTGTCCAATCCCCAGCTGAATGGTGAACT
>NW_004443983.1:1639156-1657888 GCF_000243295.1 Trichechus manatus latirostris | reverse complement strand
CAGATTTTTGCTTTTGATCATATCCCACATAATTCTCAGGGTTTCTTCATTTTCTTTGTTCTTTTTTCTGATTTTTCCTTGGAGTTGTATCCAAGTGTTTGTCTTCAATTTTGCTGACCCTATCTTATATCATTTCAGACCTGCTCCTCAGCCCTTCTATGACACTGTCCATTTCTGAAATCTTGTTGTTTACGTTTTGGATTTCTAATTGTTGTTTTTGTAGATTTCTAATTGTGAATTTATTTTAGCATTTTGTTCCTGTATTATTTTCTTGAATTCTTCCATTTTTTGTCTGTATTTTCCATGAATTTGTCTGCCTTTTCCATGAATTTGTCTATTTTTTCCTCATTTTTGTCTGCTTTTTGCTTCAACTTTTGGATAATTCTGAATATTAGAGATTTGAATTCCCTATCAGTTAGGTCTAGTGCCTTTTCTTCTACTGGAAGGTCATCTGGTATTTTATTTTGGATGCCTGCTGGAACCATCCTCTCCTGTTTTTGTAAATGTTTTGATACTGTGTGCTGTTTTCGGGGCATTCAGTGGTTATTTTCCTCGTTTATTGATAGTAGATTTGTTTTGTTCTGCTTTCTTGTTTTATTTGGTTATGTCTGGGCAGGCAGGCTGTGCGTTCTTTGTTGTTTGCTCTTCTGTTGGCATGATACTTTTCACCTCCTTCTCCAATGGGCAGGGTCAGTCACTCAGGTATGGTACAGAAGGTCAGGTCCAGCTGAAGGGGCGTTGCTGGGATGGTTTGTTTGTGGCACATACCAGGGCTGACAGTGTGGACTGGGAATCAGTGCAGGGCAGGTTCCAGTAGGCCGTGCCTGTGCTGCTTGGTGGTGTGATGTTTAGTGCACGGTACAAGTAGGCAGGAAGGAGGGGGTAGATAGTGATGTGTGGAGCTCAGATGGGTATGGGAAAGATGAGAGAGAAGAACAGGAGCCAAAAACATACACACAAACAAAAAAGAGTGCTAAGGGAGCTTGCTATTGGAGTGGAGAGATGACAGACTGAGAAATGAGGAAAAACAAAAGTAAGGGGAAAAAAAAAAAGAAAAAGGGTAAAAGAAAAAAATGAATAAATCCATAAACTGGAAATGAAGGAAGACAAAAAGGGAATAAGAGAGAGAAGAAAACAAAACAAAGAAACAACCCCCCCAGACAAACAAACAAACAAAAAAACCCCACAAAAAAAAAAAACACAAAACAAAACAAAAAAGAAATGCCCCTAGGGATGTCCCTGTGCATCTGCACAGAGTAAGGGAGTAGCTTCCAAGCCGCGCGGTACTGCCCGTTTAGAGAGGGCTTCCAAGCCGAGAAAAGAAAAAGAAAACAAACAAACAAACCAAAACAGAACAAATCAGAGCAAACAAACAAACAAAAAAGCCCTGGGGGTCCCACCAGCGTGGTGGCATGGACTGGGAAGCAGTTTCACAGTCAAGTGGTGTTTCGCAGCCTTTCAGGAAGAAGCAAAGATGGTGCACGGAGCCACGTATTTGAGAGAAAGGAGGGGGAGGTGGTGAGAGGTAAGAGAGAAATCTAAAGAAGCAGGAAAAAGCAACACCAGCAGCCCACAAAAGGCACTCAGGGAGCTGGCCAGTGCGGGCAGGTGGAGTCCAAGTGAAAGCAGGGTGAAGCTGGTGCTTCCCGGCCAAGAGACTGTGGCCGCAGGAAGCAGAGGAGGCTAAGTGGGGATGAAAAAGGGTAGGGGGTGGGAAAGTCTGTATCGCTGGTTACCAGTTGTTCTGTCTTCTGCTGGAAGCTCCGTGAAGCTCTTTCTCATACGCCTGTTCGCTGATCTCTGATAGGAGTCCAAGATGGCAGATCCGTGCTGTGGTTGCTGATAGGGGACCTCTGCATGTATCTCTCCTTGCTCTGTTGTCAGTCAGTTTCTTATTCCATTCGGTGCTTGGCTGAGTTCTTTATCTCTTCATTTGATACTTAGGGTTTCAGGATTGACGTGTGACTCTGTTTGACTTAGCTTTTCTGATCTTTGCTGCGGAGGGATGGCATGGTGCTTCTGACTACAGCGCCATGTTGCCCGGAAGTCTCCTCTTCTTCTTTTTTTAATGTAGCTATTTAGTTCTTAGTATTTTTGTCTTACAACTTCTTAATTCTTTACATCTTCTTACTCATTTCTATAAGTGCAATGATCTTACCTTTTGTGTCTCCTAAAGGAAATAGAAAGAGCCCTGGTGGCACAGTGGTTAAAGCGATCAACTGCTAACCGAAAGGTCTGCAGTTGGAAACCACCAGCAGCTCCATGGGAGAAAGATGTAGCAGCCTGCCTTCATAGAGATTTACAGCCTTGGAAACCTCTTGGGGTTGCTATGAGCCAGAATCGACTCAACAGCAGTGGGTTTAAAGGAACTAGAATATTGCCTTGTGCAAAGAGGGTACTTTGTGCATCGGTTCTTTTATTGTTGACATAGTCTTTTTTAGGGGAGGAACTGGCGTGTTTGAGATTGGTTGTATAAATTTTTATTTTATTTTTTGTTGTGACGTAGATATAAATTTGGCTTATTCATTGTTTGTGTGGATCAGTTTTTCCTTTACTTATCTGTTACCTTTGAACATGTTAAATTCAGATTAGGAATGTTTGAGCCAAACAAGAAAAAGATGAAATAAACAGGACCGGTGAGTCCATTATTCTCTCATTGCCTTTTGATAGTAGAGATGGTATTGCAGCAAGTGCTGGTAAAAGTCCAAGAAGGTAGATGGCGCTGACACCAGGTTGCTGGGTGGTGGCACCACTCTAGCGGTGACTTGGGCTCACCGTCTCCTCCTCTTCCCGTCCAGACTCATTGGGGAGGTCTGCTACGAAAATCTCATCAAATCTCATTGCGGCTGGCTAAATAAAGAAGAAAACTCAGAAAGAGGAAAGCATTGATTACATGGCTTAATAATGAGCAAATGTGGCAGGAAAGAAATACATTAAGACAAATCTAAGATTTCTGTAGCTGGATCAGGCACTGAAAGAGGCTCCCCAGCTGTAACTCTAGTGCAGTTGCCTTCAGGCCAAACTGTACACGTCCAGGAGTTAATTCAGACACCACGGCCATCGGTTATTCAGTTACCACAAATACAGACTGTTCAAACAGCACCAATTGCAGAGACAGATGAATCTGCAGAATCAGAAGGTATGATGGATTCTCATAAATGCAGAGAAATCCTTTTATGAAGACCCTCTTATAGAAAAAATACTGACTGAATTTTGCTCTGATGTGTCTGGTGTTCCCAAGATTGAAGAAAAATCAGAGGAAGAAGGAACGCCACCTAACATTGCTACCATGGTGGTGGCAGTATCAGCTAGCGTATATCAGACTAAAATCAAAACCAAACCCATTGCCATCGAGTTGATTCTGACTCATAGTGACCCTATAGGACAGGGTAGAGCTGTCTTGTAGGGTTTCCGAGGAATGGCTGGTGGATTCAAACTGCTAACCTTTTGGTTAGCAGCCTGAGCTCTTAACCACTGCACCACCAGAGCTCCTAGCATGGGACAATACAGTATGTATGCTATAATATGATATGATACAGTTCTAACATTGAGTCTTTTGTAGTTACATTGAAGCCACTCGGGTTTTGGCATTAAATTAGTCCACTTAAAATATACCTAAACTGTGTATTATAGAATGAAAAGTATGTGTTAATACAAGTAAGAGATTTGTATTGGCAGCTGTGATATACCTTTTAAAAGTAAACATTTTTATTACTAAATGTAGAAAAAAAATTGTGGTGAGAGTCAATGAGACATTGTTTCGTATTTATATGTTTGTATTCATCTCTAGTAAAAATTTAAAACTTAAAAAAAAAAAGGTAAACGGTTTGTGTCTTGGACAAATATTTACCAGACTTGGCTGAAGAACCAGTTTTAGTTTAATGATAAAAGGGGAATTCAATCTTTGTGAAACTGCCTATGTTTTGGCTGATGTTTCCGTCCTTTTTCAGTCTGTAGTCAACTTCTGAACTTTCTAGGCCATCAGTGACTTGTGTTTTCTATCCACCATTAACCTCTATTTCAGCATTTTTTACATGCACACATATACACTCTACCTCCAGGTTGTATCATATGGGCTAACATTTACCCTATGTTAATTTTTTTTATGTTCAGCATAATTTTTGCCTTAGTAAACAAAAGATAGTAAAGAGGAATGAACAAACCTAGGATGTTATGACATATCAGAGTATCTTGTTTGTGGAAAAGTGATCCATGAAATAATCCTGTGGCTATCTCAGAGTCCAGTAGAATTAAGACCTTGAGAAATAAAGTTGCTTATTTCTGAGTAAGTCAGTTTTTGCTGGTTTATGCTGGCGTAACAAAGAACCTCTAAATTGCAATAGTTTACAATTATAAAGGATTATTTCGTGCTTATGTGACATTTCAGCTTCTGATCAGCTCTGCTCTGCTCCTTATCTTCCTACTAGGAGATTTCCAGATCCCGGCTGAAGGAGCAGCTCCTATTTGGGACATTGCCATTCTTGGAGAAAAGGGAAAATAACAATGGTGGAACCACTTGGTGGCTTTTAAAACTTCTGTTTAGAAGTGACATGCCACTTCCACTCATGTTTCATTGGCCAAAGGAAATCGCTTGGTCAAGCCCCAGATCAGAGGACAGATATTCTCTAACTTCATGTTACTATAATTGCTGTCTTTTGTATTCTATAATATAAAGTATTATGGAATATTTAAATCTGGGTATAAGAACTGCTAAGCTTTTGGTTGATACTGTAACAAGGAACATTTAGTTTTGTATAAATTACATCTTTTAGGAAATATTTGCACATATCTGAAGTAGGTACTGGGGATTGAATAGTTTTGAGGTTTCCTCAGTAGGTACACCATATCCAGTTCTCTGAATGTTAGGTTTTATCTTGAGGGCGTGAGAAGATTGACGGGTTCTAGCTTCACAAAAGGCTTTAATTTTTTATATCATTTAATCCTCACCATAATCACAGAAGTTAGGTAGGACAGCTACAGAGATTCAGAGAGGTCATGGAATTAATCAGCAGAGTCAGCATTTGAAGCCTGACCTAACTACAAGTGCAGTGAACTTTCCCCACTAATGCTCACCTATCAGTATCCCTTAGTGGTTAAAAGTCTAGACTCTGACATCAGACAGCAGGGATTTAAGACTCAGCTTTACCAGCTATTATGTAATTGCAGCATGGAAAAGAAATCATGTCAATCTTAAAGTGTGGTAATTTCATTTACCCAAAGGAGTTACTTTTCTAGGTTAAGGGTAGAAAACTCTGCCTTTTTTACTGTCAAAGAGGTTCTTCTTGCTAGAATCTGTGTTTTCATTGTGTTCACACCCTCAAGATAAAACTTAATATTCAGAGAACTGAATATGATTTACCTACTGAGAGAAACCTCAAAACTATTCAATCTTTATAGTTTTTTTGGAGCCAACAGGGAAGGGTGGGGTGAAGGACAGAACAACAAGATAGCCAGCTTCTTAAACGAAGACCTGTACAGCAAATAGAATTATTAAAGACAAGTTCAGATTTCTCAATCTGGTTTACATAAGAAAAACACTGAAAGGTAATGCACATATTAGTCATCAAGTGACGTTGATGCTTAGAAGTGACCTTTATTTTTCTCTCAACATTTCGATAAAGAAATTTATGTTTTGTAACACATGACAAAGGACTAAAATCTTTACAAATAAAGGACATGTATAAATCTATAAGAAAGACAAACACCCCAAATAAAACATAAACAGAGGATTTAAACAGGCAAAACAATAAGAAATAGAAATGGCCAGTATGTATGTGAAAATACAAGGCTGTCTTACTAGCACTCAAATGTTGCTTACTAGTAAGTTGTTGTTGTTAGGTGTCATTGAGTCGATTTTGCCTCATAGCAACACTGTGGGACAACAGAGTAGAACTACTAACCTAAAGGTTGGTGGTTTGAATTCGACTTGGTGGCTCTGCATAAGAAAGGCCTGACAAACTGCTTCTATAACGATGACAGCCAAGAAAACACTATGGAGCAGTTCTCATCTATGACATATGGGGTCGCCATGAGTCGAGGGCCAACTCAGTGGCAGCTAACAACAACAACAAAAGTATGTTTTAGAATTCCTTGGATCCTTATATCCTTACTCTAGTGGGTGACATATTGCAAATATTTAATAAAATTGTGGGGATGAATCGTTAGGAAAAAATTTCTGTGGTCTTTCATAGATTATCCAAAATGACAAAAATAGACAAAATATTTTGAGTCTTAAAAAAAAGTCAGAACTATGAACTAGATTTTGTATGAGGATTTACAAATATATCACATTTTGGGATATTTTGATGATTTCAGCTGAAAAGACTATCTTCCATCCTTAACTATCACAGTCTTAACCATTTATAAAACTATGACCATCTCTTACTGTATTTTAAAGCTACTTGTTTGGGTAGAGTGGCTGATTTTATCATTTCCTCTATAAAAAACCTCCTGCCGTCAAGTCGATTCTGACTCATAGTGACACTGTAGGACACAGTAGAGCTGCCCTATAGGGTTTCCAAGGCTGTAAATCTTTACGGAAGCAGACTGCCACATCTTTCTCTTGTGGAGTGGCTGGTGGGTTTGAGCTGCTGACCTTTAGGTTAGCAGCTAAGCACTTTAACCACTGTGTCACCAGGGCTCCTGACTATAAAGCTTATAGTTGAGGAAACCCTACAGGGCAGTTCTACTCTGTCGTTTAGGGTTGCTATGAATCAGAATCTACTCGATGGCACCCAACAACAATGTAGAGGCTTGTTTTGAATAAATGTATTCTGATTTTGTTTCACTGCGTATCTTTGATCTCAGTAAGTTATTTATCTAGGCCTTAGTGCTTACTTGTTTTGCTGCACTTTGTACAAGTTCCACTTGCGGGTAGTGTTTCATTGCACAATCAAATAATTCTTTCTTTACTTAAATATTGCATTTGCCAATTTGCTTTTGAACTCTCCTGTGCTTACTTAAAAAGGGTCATAAAAGACTGAGAGCTGCATATTTTAAAATCTTGATCTTTTTTCACTCGTTTCCTGCCATTTGAGTGATCACGTGGGAATGAGCAATTAATAGGAGTTCAGTCTTCTGAGAGTTTTATCTTTTTTTATCCCAAGGATAATGTAAACCTCTTTCCGTTGTTTATTTATTTTAGTTTTATTGTGTTTTAGGTGAAAGTTTACAGCACAAATTAGTTTCTCATTCAAAAATTTATACACAGATTGTTTGGTGACATTGGTTGCAATCCTCGCTCTGTGTCAGTACTCTCCCTCATTCCCTTTCCACCTTGGGTTCTCTGTTTCCATTTGTCTGCTTTTCCTGTCCCTTCCTGCCTTTGCATGTTCGCTTTTGCGTGTGTGTTGCCCATTTGGTCTCACATATTTGATTGAACTAAGAAACATTCCTCACGTGTGTTACTGTTTGTTTTATAGGCCTATCTAATCTTTGAAAAGTGGGCTTTTGGAGTGGCTTCAGTTCTGAGTTAGCAAGGTGTCCAGTGGCCATAGTCTTGGAGGTTCCTCCAGTCGCTGTCAGACCAGTAAGTCTGGTCTTTTTTTGTGAATTTGAATTTTGTTCTACATTTTTCTTCCGCTCTGTCTGGGACCCTTTGTTATGATCCCTGTCTTTACCTTATTTTATGTCTTAGCAGCGTTTATTTCTTTTTGCAGTAACTGATAAAACTATATTATTAGGAAAAAAAATATATCCTGGTCTGTTCTGAAAAACTAATTTTCTTAAAAAAAAAAAAGTAAAAACTGACTTGGCTTATTTAAGTGTTGCTAGGCATTGGCTTTTCCTCTGTGTCATGTCTACCTCATTCACAACCCAACCCTACTTGCAACCCCCACTCCAATCAAAAAAAGAGCGAGTCTTCAGAAGAAGAAGAAAAAAATCTTTTTTTTTCCCCCCCAAATGTGGCGATCATCACTTTGGTAATATTAAAAGACTTTAAACTTGAGTATATAACACCATGCCATTTATTAACTATTGGTTTTTATTGTTATACTCCTCAAAATTAATTTATGCAATAATGCCACAAAAACTCAGTGTAAATTGTTCTTTTTCCCAAGTATTTTTCTTAAATTTTCTTTTTCTAAGTATTATTTGGCATTGATGTATAATATCTTCTCATTATTTTTGCATGTTAGTTTGTAAATTTTGTGTCAAGTTTTGTGTAAATTAACTTTGATTGTCACTTGTCCCTATTACGGGTGGTCCCCGACTTACAACGTGTTTCTGTTCTGACAACTCCGTTGTAAGTCGGTTCTGATGTAAGTTGAATACCTCAATTTTTTTTTTAGTTTTCATTATTATTGCTTTTTATTTATTTATATTTTTCTTTTTTGAGTATTTTATTGTGTTTTAGGTGAAAGTTTACATAGCAAATTAGATTCCCATTCAACAATTCATATACAAACTGTTCTGACACTGGTCACAATCCCCGTAATGTGTCAGCAGTCTCACCATTTCCACCTCGCCTGTTGCATTTCTATCTATCCAGTTTCCCTGCCTTTCCTTGCCTTCTCATCTTTGCTTTTGTGTAAATGTTGGCTGTTTGGTCTTGCATAGTTGATTGTTTAAAGGAGCACTTTCTTCATGGGTGTTATTGTTTATTTTATAGGCCAATGTATCATTTGGCTGAAAGGTGACCTCCAGAGTGGCTTCAGTTCTGAGTTTAAAGGGTAGTGCATATTACTAATGATGTTGTTGTTAGATGCCGTCAAGTTGGTTCCGATTCATAGTGAGCCTGTGTACAACAGAACAAAACACTGCGCAGTCCTGCACTATCCTCACAGTTGTTATATGTCTGAGCCCATTGTTGCAGCCACTGTGTCAGTCCATCTCATCGAGGTTCTTCCTCTTTTTCTCTCACCCTCTACTTTACCAAGCATGATGTCCTTCTCCAGGGACTGGTCCTTCCTGATAACATGTCCAGAGTAGGTGAGACAAAGTCTTGCCATCCTCGCTTCCAAGGTGCACTCTGGCTGTATTTCTTCCAAGGACAGACTGATTTGTTCTTCTGGCAGTCCATGGTATATTCAGTATTCTTAGCCAACACCGTAATTCAAAGTCATCAATTCTTCTTCCACCTTCCTTATTCGTTGTTCAGGTTTCGCATGCATATGCGGCGATTGAAAATATCATGGCTTGAGTCAGGAGCGTCTTAGTCCTCAAAGTGACATCTTTGCTTTTGAACAATTTAAAGAGGCCTTTTGCAGCAAATTTGTCCAATGCAATATGTCGTTTGATTTCCTGACTGCTACTTCCATGGGTGTTGATTGTGGATCCAAGTAAAATGAAGTCCTTGACAGTGTCAGTCTTTTCTCCATTTATCGTTGGCCCAGTTGTGAGGATTTTTAAAAATTTTTTTTATTGTACTTCAGGTGAAGGCTTACAGAACAAATAGTTTCTCATGAAACAGTAGTACAGATATTGTTTTATGACATTGGTTAACAACCCCACACCAGTTGTGAGGATTTTTGTCTTCTTTATGTTGAGGTGTAATCCATACTGAAGGTTATAGTCTTTAATCTTCATCGTTAAGTGCTTCAAGCCCTCTTCACTTTCAGCAAGCAAGATGATAAGATGTACCAAAAAAAAAAGACAGTCATAAGTGGGGTTTGTTGTAACTCGGTTATGTCATAAGTTGAGGACTCTGTTAGTTATGTTGACTTTTAATTTACATACTTTACCCTAAAATCTGTGCATGACTGTGGTCATCACATTCTTAACTTTTAATAGATTATAAACTTTTCGAGGGCAGCTGCCATTCTTATACATCTGTGTGTACCTCTGGTGATTTCCTTGCAAATCATAAGTCCTCATTTAATGTTTATTAACTGATCATTAGAGCCAAAATGATTTTCACCTAGAGAGACCTTATGTAACTGTATGATTACATATAGGGAGATATTGGGTGGTAAGTGTGGTCAGTTGTTGAACATATAAGGATGGAGCATGGTATAAATTAATGACTGAAAGTTCAATTCTGTATTCTATTTTTAATCTCAAGAAGTGTTTTTTCTTTCTTCCTAGACTATGACACATTTTGTTCTGTGAAAATTTACAAGTGTGCTTTTGTTTAATAGGTTAAAATCTTGCTGGTTCTTTATCACCATTACCATAAGCGGAGGGTTTCTTGACACACAAGAAAATTCATATTGTGTGTTTAATATTAAAGTGATTTTCAAGTTTTTTGTTTTTTGCTAAAAAGTGGTTGAATCATTTTTTTCTCTTTCCAAAAAAGAAAAAGTGTTGCAGAGTTAGAAATTTTATGACATGAACCTGTGTTTCTTAAGTATTTTTGCTTTTTCTCCTTAATCTTTATTCAAAAACAAAGGCATGTTTTGAAAGTACATTATCTTATAGTGTGTTTAGCAAGATGTGGGTAGGGGTAGGGTAGGAGGGAATTGGGCAAATGGCTAAAGAAATACATGAGTAAGTAGAATTTCAATTCCAACTCACGTTTTGAAGGTCTAGAAATTATGGTGTGATTAAGTAATAACTGACCAAATTTTTAAGTGTTTTTTTTAAAGTTGTTGTTTTTACATTGCAGTGAATGATTTAGGGGGAGACTTTAAAGGAGATGGTAAAAGCTCCTTAGCTGCTGATAAAGTTGTTGAAGAAATAAGAAGGAAAGATGGAAAAGCAGTGGCCAACTATGGTATAGTATTTTAAATAAACAGACTATTTCTTTTATTTTTCTTCAGCTAATGCTTTTGCGCACATTAATAAACACTGAACAAGTCTGTCAGCATTCCAGTGTAAATATAAGATTAGATTGTATCTAAGTTGACTAAAGCCATTTGGCTACACATTGTGAGAAATTCTTAATGTGAGAATTTTTTAAACTTTTAATAGAGTTTATTTCACATAATTCTAACCTTTTTCTATTGCTTATTTAGTTTTTTTAAGTTAATGAGCACAGGATATAATCAATAACATATAGTATATATGGATATGGGTATGTTTTTGTTCTCAGAAAACCTGTTTTAGTTAAAAAGATTTTGTACATTTTTACAGAATAATCTTGTATTCTCCTTTTTAAAATTGTTTTTTAGAAAAACTGAATAGAGTATAAGAAGTGAAATGTCCCCTTTCTATACCCAGCCTCCACATTACATTCCGTACAAGTAATCACTGTTATGTGTAACCTTCTAATCTTTTAAAAATATAACAGTCAGTATATTGTTATATATTGTTATTGCCTCATGTGTGTAGAGTAGAACTGCTCCATAGGGTTTCCAAGGCTGTGATCTTTCAGGAGCAGATCACCTGGCCTGTTTTCCGAGGCACGTCTGGGTGGGTTCAAACTGCCATCCTTTGGCTGGTAGTCGAGCGCTTAACCATTTGCACCATCCAGGGACTCCAGAGTCAGTATAGTTAGGCATTAAAATAAAGTCATGAGAAAAACAGCAAATACAACCTTTTCATTTGTTGTGCTGATCTTAATGTTATTTTTAAGGAAACTCGTCAAACAGATTTACTTTAAGAAGCTAGCGATTACTGACTTTTCTGCAAACAAAAATTGTTTTTATTGGCCAGGGATAAAATTAGATTGCCAGTGACTTCATTTTGAAATTTTAGGGGAAAGGAAATAGGATATGGTTTGTTTTGAGTGTTAGAGTAAATAAGATGACAGACATTTTAGTATTTTCTTTTCACGTTGGCCATCTAGAGAAATGTTTTCAATTTTCTTTTTAAACCCAGGTCCTGGGTTTAAAAAACCTATTTTGTAAAGATAAAAGTACCAGTTTCCCCATTCACCCCCAGAGTTCTGATATGCAACCTGTATCAGTCAGAGTTCAGTCAGGAAAACAGAAGCCCTTCTAGGTTTTCCAAGTGTGAAGGACTTTAATATAGGGATTTAGAGGTGTGTACAACTATTGGAAGGGCTGGGTGAGCCAAGGTCAGGGAAGCTGCCACAGATCATCTCCACCTGTAGCTGGTGGTTCTCATTGTCAAGAGCTCACCTGGATGTGCTGTCATTCTCACATCTGCCACCTGTCTGCTTACGGGATTGCCTGCATCCGCAGTCTTCTCATACTTATCCACCTTCTAGGTGAGTATCTTGTACTGGCCGACCTAACTCAGGACCATAAGGATTCCAGGGGAAGGAATAAATTTTCTGTCTCCTCCTCTGTGATTGCAGAGAATATAGAAAGAGTCAGTGGTGATGTTGAGTTGACAGCAGACCATTTGGCACACAATAGTAAGAGTGTGAGCCCTTTCCTCTGAGAATTGCTAATTAGCAGAAAATAACCAAGCCATAAGCTTTACTTTCTATAGTTAGTATTTCAAAAGCAGTAGGTTTGTTTTTCCATATGTAGTTATATAACATTGAACATACTTTTGCAATTTATACACACATCTCTCTACCTGGCCTCCCTCTCCCCAAATTCTGATTTGCATCCTTAGGGGAAGATATCTATGTGACTCTTTAAAACTAAGTATAAATTAAATGAGAGTAAGCATTCAGTTAGTCTGTTGCACTGGCTACATTTCAAGCCCTCAGCAGTCAGATGTGACTGGTGGCTACCGTATTAGATAGTACAGAAATACAACATTTCCATCGTTGTTGTTAGTTGCCGATGAGTTGATTCTGATTTGTGGCGACCCCATGTGTGCAGAATAGAACTGCTCCATAGGCTTTTCAAGGCTGTGACCTTTTGGAAGCAGATTGCCAGGCCTGTCTTCCAAGAGGCACCTCTGGGTGGGTTCATACCACCAACCTTTTGGCTTGTGGTCAAATGCGTAACCGTTTGTGCCACCAGGGGCTCCTTTCCATCATTACAGAAAGTTATAGTGGCAGTGCTGTTTTAGATAATATTTGCTAAAGATTTCTTATTCATCCTTCCCCCCTTCTTTTGTAAACAGTTGTCTTAGGGGCTAAATTTCTTCTGTTACATTAGACCATATGTATTTTGATTTTTTATGTGCCTGCAGTATAAATTTATTTTTTGGAGGAATTAGTTCTGTTGGGTGAATAGTGTCTGTCATGTGTTCTGATACACAGAACTTGGAAGTCATTTGTGAGAGAGATTACTGATGTTTTGTACTAATTTCCCTTTCCCCTCAGATTCAGTGGAAGCAGGAGAGAAGATTGTGAAGACAGCATTAGATGCTTTTGGAAGAATAGGTGATGTTTCTTTGAGTTTGTGGTCCTTGCACAGCAGCTTCTACCTTCCTAATAAAATATTGTTGATTTTATTTTTGTTTATTAAACAAATTGTTTTTTCTTGTTAATCAAATTTTTAGATTTGTTTTATAAATTAATTAATTTACAACCCTACATTATTCCACAAAGAGCTTGAGGTGACAGTTTTTATATTTTTTGAACATGGTTTTATACAATTTAAGTGCTTTAAAAAACTTGCGAGCATTCTCTCAGTGACCTTTTTATAATAATTCAGTTATAAAATAAAAAAAAAATCAGTAGTTTGGGAAAAGAGGACTCAGTGGGTCTTTTGGATAATTATAATGATTTGAATTAAAATGATTCAGTATTTTGCAAATTAAGATAAATTGTATATGATAAAAATCTTTGTTTTTGTTTTTTAAAGAAGTTTTTCAAATCTTTTTAGTTTATTCTTCTCTAGATAATTTTTCTGGTTTAGTCCCACACTTTTAATAAAAAATTATTGAATTAATAGAGGGAAACATTATTACAGATAAGTCTAATAAGTTTATAAACTGAAAAACATAAATTTTTAAAATTTGAATGCGCTTTTCCCCCTTTTTTGTCTAGCTTATGTATTTTTCTAATTTTGTTCGGTTGAACTCATATATAAGAGAGGTGTTCACATATCAGCTGACAGAGAGGTAGAGGGGGCTACAAGTATGTGAAGTCATAGGGTGAAAATAGCCACAAGATGGCGGTTAAACCTTAAAAGAAAATTCTTTTGTTTACATAGTGAGAATATGATAGAGTATCAATTTCTAACTCTAATGGTTTCCATTCTGGGCTTATATGACTTTTGAGTGGCAGGTTTTTGAACTTTTAAATTTCTGAGTGGATTTTGAGATTAAATGAGGGATTGCTTATGGTAACCACCTAAGAACCTAAGGGTTATACAGCAGCAAATTTTATAAATAAGTTATTAGAATTTCAGCAGAAGGTAGACGTGGAAAAAATTTAGATACATGGGTTTGAGAGGAAAGAGCTAATATAATGTGGCAGTTGTGGATCAGTTTTTTTGGCTATCATCATGAAATTTCATTTTGAGAGTACTCTTTACCTAGTATATGTACTTTCCCTTAAGAGAGCAATTTTGAAAGAAATGTGAGTTTTAAGCAAATGCAAGTTAACATGCTTGCTTTTTTATATTTATGACTTGGATCTTTTTATTGCAGATATCGTGGTCAACAATGCTGGGTGAGTATTTCTTTTTTCAGTTTTAGTAATGTGCATGGAAAGTTTTTTTTTTTTTTTTATAAAATGTATACTTCCCACCCTTTTCCTTACTCTATATAATATAAATTTTTTAGGATTCTGCGGGATCGTTCCTTTGCTAGGATAAGTGATGAAGACTGGGGTAAGTTGTTTTCATGTATGTCTTTGTAGAACACACCTATCCATATAACCTTCTTTAATATTTGATAAATCTATACATTTAAAGTGAAACGTGCTTCTACTTACTTTTGCTGCTGTTGATATAAGTGATGAACAAGCTTTATTACTGAAAACAATGAATAGTTGGAAGTAGCCTTTTTTTTATTTTAAACATTTAATAACTAAAAAATGTTAAATCATTCAGCAGAAGTTATCTAAAAGGATTTTGTCCCTTTCAATTTTTTTTTCCCTTTGTCTCCTTAAGAGGTTTTCAGTGTTTTCTAGCATTATTAACTCTTTCTAGTAGCCTTTAGAAGAAGCCCTGGTGTCCCAGTGGTTACGCACTTGGCTGCTAACCAGAAGGTCCAGCAGTTCAAACCCACCAATGGCTGAGTGGAGAAAAGACCTGGCGATCTGTTCCCGTAAAGATTGCAGCCTAGGAAACCCTATGGGACAGTTCTACTCTATCCTGTATGGTTGCTGTGCATCAGAATCCACTAGACAACATACAGCAATAACTACAGAGTCTTTAGCATGCTTATCTAGGTGAGATTCTTTTTTCCAGAACAGGTACAGTATATGAAAGGGAGCTGGGTGCTAAAAATGATAGAGATCTGCGAACAGGGTGGAACAAAATCCGGATGTCATTTTGAAGCATTTAACAGACAGGAGAGATTTCCATTAGGGATGCCAGATAGGAAAGGTTGAGTTTAGATAATGAACAAATCACAGGAAAAAAAAAGTGTATTTGTTTTTTTTTTGCTTTTTGTTCTTTGCCCTCACTTTCATTGGCCCACAGAACTAAAACCAACAATGGAGCTGAGAACAGCGGCAGCCATGACAACTGAAGTGAATGTATCATCACTTACGAAGTGTGCTTCTGGGGAATATGCCAGAAGTTCTTTTGGAAGAAGCAAAATTAAGCACAAAAAGAGCTTTTAGCGTCCTCTTCCCTTATAACATACTAGGGTGAAAGAGAAGCCCAGACAGATTGGATTTATTGGCAAAGGCGAGCTTATGCTGGTGCTTTCCTTGGCGTTCTTGTGGAGCGATGGTGTTTTCTCTTCTCTGGTTCCATCCTCAGTGCACTACTCCCGACTACTCTTTCCTTTTTTTTCCCTCTTACCTTCTTCTAATATACACATGAAAACGTTTGTTGAAGCTCCAGAATAAAACAAAAATAAGGATGGTTAAAAGCCTTGATGATTAAAACAATAAAATTAAATCTAGAGTTGTTTGTCTGTCTGAGCTATTCCCTAAATTGCCTATTAATTAGATTTAAATCTCTCAGAACAAATAGGCTTCTCTTTCTCTCAACTCGTTTGCAAACCCCGGTAAAAATGGATACAGTGAGTATTTTGTAAATATTTCTTGATGATGAACTGTGTGATTTATGATTACATTTTACCTGATGTTAGTGTTGTGTGCCAATTATGTATGTAAAATTCTTGGAAATTCATACCAGTGAATTTATATAAAAAGAAGGCATAAATTAAAGGTAGCATTGTATTTAGATATGTACAGGGATTACAATTATTGCTCCATGGCAATTGGTTTGGTTTTGATATCATAAATTATAGGGAACACTGTTCTAAATTTCGGCATGAACCATTGATTGCTAGCATGATTGGAACCAAATAAAAAAATGGTTGCAAGCATTCTCAGAGAGGAATGTGGTAATAGGTGATTTTAAATGCTTGTTATAAAATGAACATCTTTGTGTAAGTAAACCTTTGCTTATGTTGAGTCTAAGACTTTCCTATCTGATTTTTGAGAAAGTATATAATAAAAATAATTTCTTGTTGTTTTAGATCTAATCCATAGAGTTCATTTGCGGGGCTCGTTCCAAGTGACCCGGGCAGCATGGGATCACATGAAGAAACAGAATTATGGAAGGTGGAGTTAAATATGGCTGGGAATGGAAATGTTGTGTGTGTGGGCTTTTGTGTACAAGGAAAGATATTATTGTAAAAAGTGCTATGAAGCGAAGATATGAAATATCTTCAATATGTGTAGTCTTTTTAAATGTGGTCTTGGCATATGGCCTCTAGTAAATTGGTGTCATTCAATTACAGTTTAGCTGGACAGTTTACTATTTCTCTTGCCTTCTACTTTTCATTATTAATGATCATCTTGCTTCTGTATGGCATTTAAAAAAGCAATTCAAACATTGAGGATTCAGCTGTGTGTACTTCGTTCTCTAACCAAAATGTCATTTTGTGTCTTTAGTGACCAACTAGGGAGAGATGAGTGATTATTTCTTGCCAGCTTGTACGGGTCAGGCTTCAGTTAGTCTTTATAAACTGTTTGGGAACTGTAGGACTTGTCATGATTACTTCTACATGAGTGACTCAGGTGTAGTGGTGCTAGTAAGTGACTCCCTGCAGTCTAATATCAGGGTCATTCTTATTAATGCATCTAAAAACAAACAATCAAACTTGTTGCCGTGAGTTGGAATCAACTCGATTGCAACCCTGCATGTTTCAGAGTAGAACTGCCCTCCGTAGGGTTTTCAATGGCTGTAAACACATGGGATCACCATGAATCAGAATCAACTCAGTGGCAACTGGTTTGGTTTTTGGTTTTAATTTTATGAAGTAGGTCACCAGGCCTTTCTTTCAGGGTGCTCTGGGTGGATTCCAATTGCCAGCCTTTCACTTAGTAGCCAAGAGTAAACTGTTTGCACCACCCAGGGACTCACGCACGTCTACTGGAAGTAAATAATTTGTATTACCTGTCCTTATTTGGAAATTTATAGCTTATCCTGATACTGACTATTTTTGTAAGTTAATGATACGATTTATTTTACTTGGTTAAAGTAGAGTGGCTGAGGTTGGGTCAGATTGTCAGATGGCATTGTTTTAATAAGAGACATTTAATACTTATTCAGAAAGGGAGAGGGGCAAAGTGATGAGGACTGAAATTTGAACTGCTTCATCTGATCTTTCTTGCCAAAATTTTAACTTATGTATTGCTAGCTTGTTTTATTTTTATAAACATTTATTGTTGGTTTTAATAGATAATGAATATATATTCTTATACTTAAATTGATTTGATCCTGTCCAGAATTTTTTTTTTTAAACAGTTAAATTTTATAGTGAATTTTGAGAGACCACTTTTGTATTAATATTATTTTAGGTATATGAATCATAGCTGTAATATGCTAGTGACTATACACAGAGTTGCTTTTGACAGGTGTAAAAGTACCAAAAAATAAAAATAAAAGAAGAGAGAGAAAGTTTACAGTATGAAAACATAGAAAAGATGTTGAGACTGATTTTTCTTTTAGGATCATTATGACTTCATCAGCTTCAGGAATATATGGCAACTTCGGCCAGGCAAATTATGGTGCTGCAAAGCTGGGTCTTCTGGGCCTGTCAAATACTCTTGCTGTTGAAGGCAGGAAAAACAACATTCACTGTAACACTATTGCCCCTACTGCAGGATCACGGATGACTAAGACTATTTTGCCGGAAGGTAAGTAGCTTGATTTTTCAATGCTGTTACCTGCCGATCTGTTGGGCGTGAGCTTTGTAAAAATATTTCATTTTCTGAATACTTAAAGCAATTATTTTTCTTTATAGTTTCAAAAGCATCATATGTATATGTGTTCATTGTGGAAAATATAGAAAGGCACAAAGTAAAAATAAAAATACCCCTAATTTTACCTCACTGAAGTCAACTTTCATTCTTTTTTCTCTGTATAGATAGACATACATACATATTTTTTACAGATGGGATAATAGCATTTTAGTTACCCAGTGCTGCCATACCAAAAATTACCACAAGTGCTGCGTGTCTTTAAAGAACAGGAATTTATTTTCTCACAGTCTAGGGGGCTCGAAGTCCAAATTCAGGGCGTAGCTCTAGGGGGAGGTCCTTCTTTGCCTGTTTTAGCTTTTAGTAGCCAATAGTTCTTCGAGTTCCTGGGCTTGTAGATGTGTCTGCCTTATGTGCCTGTGTTCACGTGGTGTCTTTCTACTGCGTATGTCTGTATCTATTCTGCTGTTTTTATAACTCAGAAGTGACTGGGTTTAGGACTCACCTTACTCTGATATAACTTCATTCATGTAATAAAAGAAAACCCCTGTTTCCAAG
Source organism: Trichechus manatus latirostris (assembly GCF_000243295.1). Lineage (NCBI taxonomy): Eukaryota > Metazoa > Chordata > Mammalia > Sirenia > Trichechidae > Trichechus > Trichechus manatus. The sequence goes on along the minus strand of NW_004443983.1, from coordinate 1,639,248 downwards.
CAGGGTCATATTTATAAGTACAAGGGTTAGGATTTCAACACATATTTTTAGGGGGTACAATTCAGTCCATAATAGACTTCTTACTATTTTAT
>NW_004443983.1:1612157-1637972 GCF_000243295.1 Trichechus manatus latirostris | reverse complement strand
TGTTACTTTTTGTGTGTAAACTTTTTCAAGGGTTTTTACAATAGAGGTCTCATACAATATTTGTCCTTTTGTGATTGACTTATTTCACTGAGCATAATGTCCTCCAGTTTCATCCATGTTATGAGATGCTTCACAGATTCATCACTGTTCTTTCTTGTTGCATAGTACTCCATTGTGTATATGTACCGTAATTTGTTTATCCATTCATCTGTTGATGAGCATCTAGGTTGTTTCCATCTTTTTGCTATTCTGAACAATGCTGCCATGAACATGGGTGTGCATATGGAAGATATCTTTTTACAGCTGATTTATTCCACTCAGGATCCAAACTAGGTCCACAGGCATTTTGTTATTATATCCCTTAGGTTTTCCTTAACACATAATATTTCCTCTGCCTTTAAAAAAAAAAAAAAAATGGAGCCCTGGTGGCACAGTGGTTAAGTGTTCAGCTGCTAACCAAAAAGTTGGTGATTTGAATCCAGTAGCTACTCCTTGGAAACCCTATGGGACAGTTCTACTCTATCCTTTAGGCTCTCTATAATTTGGAATTGATGGCAGTGGGTTTGGGTTTTGAGGTTTTTTTAAAAAAACCATTTAGTTGTTGACAAAACTAGCTCATTTGGTCTGTAGACTATTCCTCATTCTTGGTTTGGGTTGCATTTATACTTTACTTTTGTGGAAAATGAATTGACCACGTATGTGTCTGTATATGGCTTATCTCTGGACACTCTGTTCCATTGATCTATATAACTGTCCTTTTACCAATGCTGTATTTGATTACTGTAGTTTTATAGTAAGTCTTGAAATCAGGTAGGTCTTTGAAAATGTAAAATTTTAAAGGTGATTTATAATGTATGGTTTGGAACCTATGCTATTTATTTAGTTATGTAATAAATAGAATACTTGACTAGTGGAGAACTGTGTTTAGTTTTTGATACTCTGGTCTTTAGATATTTCTAAAAAGAAAATCTCAACAATACTTTAAAAGTAGTTTTTGTGAAATGGTACAAAACAATTTTTTGTACAGGATTTGCCCTTTCTATCTGACTGCTTTTAAGATCTTCTTTTGTGTTCTGTTTTTTCATTGATGTATCTGGGCCTAGACTTCTTTTATTTATCCAGTCCCTGGGTGGCACAGGACTGGTAACCTAAATGTTGGAGGTTCAAACCCACCCAATGGTGCTGCGAAAGAAAGGTATAGTGATCTGATTATTGCCAAGAAAATCCTATGTAGCAGTTTTACTCTGTAACACTTGGGGTCGCCATGAGTTCGAATTAACTCGATAGCACCAAGTGTTTATGCTTGGCTTATATTATGGTTCCTTGATCTTTGAACTTATGGTTTATGTTTTGTTTAGCTTTATAAGTTCTGGAAAATGTATAGTCTTTATCTTTTAAAATATTACTCCTCCATTTCTCTTCTTTCTACATGTGAATTAGGTATATGTTAGATCTAATTTTGTCCTTTATTTGTCTTCACTTCTCTTTCACATTTCTGTCTTGTCTCTTGTATTGAATTCTAAGTAGTTTCATTAAATATGCCTTTGTTAATTCACTCTTCATCTGCATCTAATGTAATATTTAATACATCCTTTGCATTTTTGGTCTCAGGAATCTTCCTCTCCCCCTCTGCCAAATCTACTCTGCCAATTTATTCATGATAGTCTCTTGGTGCTTGTTTACCATTGTGATTGTATTCTTTATTTTCTGAATCAGTAGTTAGCTTCTGTATGTAATATATTTTACAATTGCAACATCTCTAGTCTATTGTAGTCTAAATCTATCTTTCTTTTGACTTTTATATATTTTTCTTTCGGAGCTTCTCTTTAATTTACAGGGATTATAAATGCTGTCTTTGTTACTCTGTCATGTTAATATCAAATTATATTTCATCATTTCACAATCAAATTATACATTTGCTCCTTTATAGATTATAAGGTATAGTCTCAAACTGTATCTCATTTGAACCACTTGGTGAAATAGGCAGGGAAAGCATTCTAATTCATTGTGATGAAGAAACAAGTCCATAGTGGTTGAGTGAGGTGCTCAAGGCCCTAAATTGCCTGTGTGGCAGGGTCAGCACTAAAATCCGGATTTTCCTAGTCATGCTGTAGTACTTTTCTGCTCTCCTAAGCAACTCATAGAAAGTATGCAGTAGGAAAATACTTCCGCACACTTTCTTACTCATCAGTGATGCTTGCAAGGCCCATTTCACATCATTATCTTACTGCCATTAGAATTGTCAAGGTAGTTTTGTAGTTCTCTAGTTTCTGGTTAAATAGCTGGGACAGTAAAGTCGTTTTGGGAATAAATGGTACCCAAGTTTCTCATGTTACATACAGCTTTGCTCATCGGTCTTTGCCTAAGCAGCTCTAAGGTTTCATCTCTTAGACAGTATGTTACCCATCTCAGAAAGATGCATCTGCTGCTTCCAAGTTTAGAAGCTTGAGAGAGCTTCGGGGATGTGTCTGGTGGGGTAAAGAAGTTTTCCCTTAAGCTTTAAATGTTACAGTAGTTATGTATAATTTTGTTACGGTTTATTTAAAAAAATCTCTGAATTATCTATAATTTTATAAGTAAAAGTTGGGGAAGTAAAATGATTGATTAAAAATTTATATGTTCTTGTTCATGAACTTCTTTTTTTTGGTATTTATTTCAGATGTTCTAGAAGGCCTGAAGCCAGATTATGTGGCACCTCTGGTCCTTTGGCTTTGCCACGAGAGTTGTGAGGAAAATGGTAGCTTGTTTGAGGTATTCTGCACCTTCCTGCTTCTTCCTAAAGCAATGTTTGTGTAATTAAATATAAGAAATGATTAAAACGTTAGTGTTTTTACAATTACTTACATTTGTAAAAATTTGCACCAGTTCACATCGCTTGTGTTATATTTCTTTTAATATTATGTATATGTTATGATTAAGGAGCAAATGTTAGCTAATGTCCTTTTTTGAGAAAGTAATGTCCTTTTTTGAGAAAGTAACAGCAACTTCATAAATTCTGTGTTTCCTTAGTTCTTCATTTCTAATATTCTTACCAGATAAAAATGTGACTGGTTTAATATCTTTAGTCAAAGGTAGAAAGTCTTACTTGGTTTGAGAAGCTGAATGGTTAAGTGGAAAGATAGAGTATGAGGTTTCGAATCAGTCCTGCCTGGTGTTGAGTTTTTGTTCATGTAATTGCTGGCTTGCTGGGATATTGGGCAAATTAACCTCTGAGCTTGAAGTTTCCTTGAGGGTTGTTGTGTCAACTAGAAGTCATATTTTTAAACCCTTAGCATAGGTCCTATTACATAGCAATCATCCCCAATTTTAACTATCATAACACTATAATCTTTACAGAGGAGGGAAGATTAATAATAGCATCTGAAGCTCAAAATTTGGCCCGACTCTCTTTCATTTTCTTAAGGAATATTTTTTAAACTATTTATCTTTTACAATGATATTTATTATTAATTCTGTGAGCAAAAATAATATATGTTCTTTTTAGAAAGTTCCAAAAATACAGGAAAGTATATAGAAGAAAGTAAAAGTCGTCTATATTACTACCATCCAGATAAAACTTAATATTTTTATGTATTCCAGTCTTTGATATGCATTATACACAAATAGTCTTTTCTTAAATATGTGTTTTACCCACACACACAAACACACAAGTAAGACCATGCTGTAGATGAAGTTCTGTATGTTGCTATTTTCTGTTAATTTATCATGAACATTTTTAATGACTCATTTGGCATGCAAGATTGAGAAAATATAGTAAGAGTTGTATGTAATATATATTAAAGATTATAAATAAGTTGCCACTTTGTGAAGTTCTGATAGAGATCTAAATTGGCAGATACAGATTTTTTGGCTTAGCTGGAGCCCTTGCTTCTAGTATGTGCGAGGAGCTTGCAGTTTGTATCTTTATTCCCAGATTATTATCAAAATCACTCTTGATTTTATCTACTTTGCATCCAGACTAATTGAATCTATTATAAAAGATGTGGGCATATTAATGTAAAGACAAAGGGTAATAAAATGCCATACCCTTGAGCCTAGAGCTATTTAGATGTATGCTGTCTCTTGATACATTTTCTTCTGTCATATTCATGTGGAATTCTTGTGGTGAGTTCTGGCACACTAATTGTGCTGCTTGAAGATACGACAAACAGATTTTACTTCTGTCAGACATTTTCTTCTGAGGATTTTTTTGAATGACCTCTAGAAGAAATTACAGAGATATACAGGTTTATCTTTCTGGATGGCAGTTAATGTATGTGGTCATTTGCCTTTTCTCTGTATAAAAAACATTTCATAAATGACTATTTAGTTTATTAAGTAAAATTCTGGTTTTATTTGGCTTTGATGCTTTTTTATTCACTGGAACTTTCTACAGGGACATTTATTTTGAGCCCATGACGTGCTAGGCAGTTGTACTATTTATATTGGTTAACTTTCACAGTAACCTCGTGGAGTGTGTATGTTGTCCATAATAATTTACAGATGAGGAGACTTGTGTTTAGAGAGGTTAAATAATTTGACCAGGATCACACAGCCAGCAATGGGAGAGCTGGTATTAAATCTTGGTCTCTTATATCAGAGTCATGCTTTTTTAATACATGTACTGCTACTACATTATGCTACTTTATGTTTCTACTCTGATAACATGAACATTGCAAAGTCATGGGGGCCAATGGACTTTTGTAGAGCTGTATTATTTTCGTTGGTTGTCATCTAACTTTCTAGTACTCCCAGTGAGATAGCTGCCTTTATTTTTAATTTAAAGAATTCTGTTAGTAATTTCACATTAGCAGATATAACTTTCTCCCCTCTTTTTTCTAGGTGGGAGCAGGATGGATTGGAAAATGTAAGTCACTCAGTTTTTGGTTTACCGTATGTCTCAGTCATCTAGTGCTGCTCCAACAGAAATACCACAAGTGGATAGTTTTAACAGAGAGAAATTTATTGTCTTCACAGTCCAGTAGGCTACAGGTCCAAATTCAGGGCATCAGCTCCAGGAAAAGGCTCTCTTTCTGTCGGCTCTGGAGAAAGGTCCTTGTGATGCCTCAGTCTTTCCTCGGTCTAGGAGCATCTCAGTGCAGAAACCGCTGTCTGCTCCCAGCACTGCTTTCTTGGTGGTGTGAGGTTCCCATGTGTCTCTGCTTGCTTCTCTCTCTTATATCTCAAAAGAGATTGCATTAAGACTCTAATCTTGTCAACCTCATCAGTATAACCTCATCACAGTGATAGAATTTACAACACATAAGGAGATCACATATATCTCATCATAGTGATAGAGTTTACAACACATAAGGAAATCACATCAGATAACACAATCATACAATACTGGGAATCATGACCCAGCCAAGTTGACAGATATTTTTGGGGGACACAACTCAATCCATGACACCGTAGATTATTTTAATATCTTTAATCTTGTCTATCCAGTTAGAGCTGGGTAAGGATCTTGTCAAATGCCTGATCGTTGGATCCAATGCATGCATATTCAGTCTTAAATAATATTATAGCAACAGGTATTCTAAAACATGGCAATTGTCCTGCCAGCCTTTGGCACCTTCAAGAGCCTATCTGTTCAGTATTCTCCCCACAAGCAGTCATTATTCAGACTTGTCCTGCCTTGTTCAGAACTGGCTGTTCCTTCAGACAGCAGTGTCTGTTTTTATATTGATGTTTGTTTTGTCATGTCATTGGCATCTCACATGCTTGTTCTTGCTATTTCAGCAGAGAAGTGAGTGGGAGGGAGGGCTGCTTTTAATAAGACGGGAAGATCCCTATCCTAGATGGCATAGTGGGCAGGTTCTCCAAGTCTCTCATGCAATTCTTTTCTTACTTGAAACATGAGATACCAGAAGGAGACAATGGGAAATCAATTAGACAACTTTCTGGGACAGAAATTACAGCTACTTTATGGAATTTTTTCCTGTTTGGTCCAAGAGTAATTCATTTGGCATCAACTCTCTCCTGCTCCATATCTCAAACCTTTGTGAACTCCAAATTGGATAATTGTTTTATGCTACTTTTTTTTTTTAACTTGCGAAACTTCCAATCTTACCCTAATTCCAGTTTTTAGTAGTTGGCTGCTGTTATCAGAATTAATCACAATTAATTTTTTAAAAACTTGCCATCACTAGAGGTCATTGTCACAACATGATTATTGTATAGTATCAATATTTTTTAGCATTAATGGCCATTCATCCTGGTTATTAATGTAACGTGTATTTCTCAAGCATCTTTGACTGTTTTATGACATCCATTTAAGAAAGGAAGATCAAGTGTTGCAATGAAAGCTGTATCTAGTACTGGATAAATAGAAAAGCTCTAGATGCAGGCATTTCTGTCATTCCCCAAGAGAAATTTTCAATCTAATAATCATCAAGCTACTGTATTTAAATAAGGTTACTAGTAGGGTTATTTATTGCCCTGGCTTTTTAAAAGGAAAACAGTGTTTTTATTTTTCCTCTTGGACTTAAATGTGAGTCTGTGCATTCTGGTTGGCTTCCTGTGGAAATGGAGGAAGAGCAAAGAGAGGAAAGGGAGGCAGAGCAAAGGGAGGAAGAGGGAGAACTATTCAGGGCTACCTGCTGTACTAACTTTGTGTTAACTGGAGTCTTTGACCTGTTATCAAGTCTAATCCTCAGTTTGCTTTTTAACCGAGTTCTGTTCTGTCTTAATTTTATAAATGAGGACAGGGAAGTATATTACTTGAGTGATCTGTGGTCATGAAGTTAGTCTTTTGGTGTGATTGTATATAATTTAACTTTTTCTGATTCAGCATTCATTCTACTACTAATAATATTTGTCGTAGTCAGAGGAGGATTTTTTTCCCTTCAGCGTCAAGTATTGTAAAAAATTTTGACATTATCCTAATGGGTTATGTTATTTTAGGAAAAATGCATTTTAAGGCATGTAGTAAAACATGTTAAAATTTAGAATCTTCCTTTTTTAATTACCTTTTTTCTTGAAGTTAAAAAAATTCAAGGGTCTCTTATGCATTTTCTTTTCTGTCTCCCTCTTAAATTATATGCTTAATATCTTAGTTTTGTTTCTTTAATCAGTACGCTGGGAGCGGACTCTTGGAGCCATTGTAAGGCAAAAGAATCAGCCAATGACTCCTGAGGCAGTAAAGGCTAACTGGGCAAAGATCTGTGACTTTGATAATACCAGCACGCCTCAGAGTATACAAGGTAAGGAGAGTTCTAAGTCAGTTCAGTCCTAGTTGGGGAACCAGAGGCACAAGCGTTCTTTTCTGTTAGGATGTTACTTTCTATTTTAATTGTGGTGACTTAGACACTTGAATCATCCACAGCATGTTTCCTGCTCTGGTAAGTATTAGGACTCTTAACATTGAAGATAATTGTGTCACTCCTACTGTCAATTTTTCAGCTTTTTTAAAATCTAAATTTTTTGGTATATGCATGAGGTATTTTCCCATCTGTGTTGAATGCACCTGCTCCACATCCGATGGTTGGTTTCAGAGTCTTCCATTATCTAACCATAACCTCCTTATCTGACCTGATTTTTCTCTATTTCCCAAAATGCTTATTTAAGTCTAATTTATTCAGGCTCAGCTCTTTTCTGCCCAGTGAATAGATTTTGCTTTGTTTTAGGTATAGTGCCTTTACTACTGTTTCTCTGTCTTTCTAACTGACCCCTTCCTTCTTTTATTGCCTCTGCAAATCTTAGTGCTTCTTTAGAGAAACTCAAGGCCCAGATATTCAACAAAGCATCCCCAGATATTCTGGGCTACGTTGGTCTCTCTCTTAGCTGAACTCCAACCACATGAGCATCTAATCATAACTGCTTTCAGCTGTTTGTGTTTCATGACTACAGGTTTCTTAACTGCACTACAAGTTCCTTTGCGGGGCAGAGACCATATCTTGTATGTGTTTCTTTTATATCTGGTAGCAGCACAGTGCTGGACTCATAGAAAGGATTTCATAAGTGCTTGCTGAATTGAATTATTGAATTACCTGTGGTATTCCACAGGAACAGGTAGCCAAATAATTAGTCACATACTTACTTACATGTACATGTAACTTACATATGTATACGGTATGTGAAATTTAAAAGACCTTTCTGGGAAAGATCATGAATCAGGGTCATTTTATAGAGAAAAGTTTTTTTTTTTCCCTTTTGGTAATTTTATATTCAAAATTTGGTACAGAATATATCTGAAAAATGACTGTTAATTTTATTGCCTTTAATGACACTTCCCTGCTTGCTGGTGCACTCATTGAAATCTTCTTTGTGCTTTTTTTCAATCAGATAATAACACAAGTGTTATATCATAAATGGTGGCATTTTCTGCGTTTTATATTTTGTTGAGATAAAATTAGTCTGTGAATACCAGTCACCTGTTAGTGAAAATGAATGAAGGAAAAAAGGAAGAAATACATTAAAACTTTCTTCTGATAGCAGAGTTCCACTTTATTGCCTCAAAATTATTAGACTGTTATAAAAAAAGAAGCTAATTAAATAAATATGATTGCAAATGAAAAGATGTTGTTGTTGTTAGGCGCTGTTAAGTCGGTTCTGACTCATAGCAACCCTCTGCACAGCCGAGTGAAACACTGCCTGGTCCTGCGCCATCCTCACAATTGTTGTCTATGCTTGAGCACGTTGTTGCAGCTGCCGTGTCAATCCATCTCGTTGAGGGTCTTTCTCGTTTTTGCTGACCTCTGCTTTACCAAGCATGATGCCCTTCTCCAGGGACTGATCCCTCCTGATAACATGTCCACAGTATGTGAGATGTAGTCTCGCCATCCTTGCTTCTAAGGAGCATTCTGGTTGTACTTCTTCCAAGACAGATTTGTTCATTCGTTTGGCAGTCCATGGTACATTCAGTATTCTTCACCAACACCACAATTCAAAGGCATCAGTTCTTCCGTCTTTCTTATTCATTGTCCAGCTTTCTAATGCATATGAGGCAATTGAAAACACCATGGCTTGGATCAGGTGCACCTTAGTCCTCAAGGTGACATCTTTGCTTTTCAACACTTTAAAGAAGTCTTTTGCAGCTGATTTGCCCAGTGCAGCGCATCTTTTGATTTCTCGACTGCTGCTTCCATGGGTGTTGATTGTGGATCCAAGTAAAACGAAATCCTTGACAACCTCAACCTTTTAAATTGTATTTTAAAATAGTATTTTAGTAAAAATACTAAAGATACCTCTAGTATTTGAAATACAGTATAAAAAAAAAAAAGAGAGAAAGATCATCTTCTCTATACAGTTCCGACTTTCTAGAGCACCTATTTCTCATTTTGCCGTTGAAGGACTAGATCCTAGAAAAACTAAATAATTGGCTCAGGCTCTCCTGTTTAGCCAGTGTTTGAGCCAAGAATTAACTCGGGTTGTCTATCTGTAAGTACAGTGCTTTCAGCCTATACCAAGGTACCTTTCAGTTAAGTAGCCTCCCCTCTAGGCAGCATCCGTAATGGGGTGGTAGAAGGAGGATTAATAGGCAAGATGTTTCTCTACCAGTGTCACCAGGAATGACAGATATCCCTAGTCATCTCAGACTCTGTATTTAGTTATGGTTTTTTGTTTGAGTTCAGAAGGATGGACCTCCATACCTCTTGGATTTGTTGGAAATGTCCCAGAGCCTGCTTTTGGAATCCTGTGGCTTATGTGGATGCTTCATGAGCCTTCTTCATCAACATTTTAGACCCCAGAACAGCAGCTTCAGATCCCTGTCTGGAGTCAGTGGTCATGATGATGGTTTTCTCTGAAAGAACTCTTAGTAATATCTTCAGAGCTATTACTTACATTGAGACTGGGGCTAATCTTGACATTGTTCCATCTCAGGGGGAGAGTTGGGAGAGGGGAGGAAAATCACTTGTCCCTCCACCAAACATAGTTTACATGTCTGTGGACAAGTATCCCATTTTACAGAATTATAAAACAAAGATATTGAAAGGCTCAGAACCCTCTTAGAGTCAGCTAATGCTTTGTTTTCTGTTGAAGATACCCAGTTATCTTGGGTCTATTTCAAAGTCTTTCACAGTTTTTTCCTACAGTGTCCTGATGCACATTCAGTTTATAAGTACCAAGAAGGTTCTGCAGCAGGTTTGCTGAATGTTGTAGGAATAATAATCTAGCATTTTGTAGCTTTTCTTAGTAACGCCTTTAACAAACGCATTATTATTATTATTTATTTTAGAATCAACTGGAAGTATAATTGGAGTTCTAAGTAAAATAGATTCAGGAGGAGTTTCGACAAATCATACCAGTCATACAGCATCAACAACCACATCAGGATTTGTAAGTAGGAAAAGAACTGAAAGCTTTTGCTTTCTCTGGAAATGTTTTCTTTTTAAGATACAGTCATTCTTTTTCAGTCTCTAATAATGGATGGAAAGCAGTAGCAGAGGTCGTTTAAAACAGAGGATTTATTCAGAAATCATTTATGATTGATTTCAGAACAAGGCTGATTCTGACAATACAGGGAGGTCATGATTGTTGAACCACATGAAGAGGTCGCTTGGGATGAATTCTAAAGCTGTCCAGACTGCTTTATTTTTCTTTTCAACTACACCCTCTTTCTCTTTTCTTTCTGAAATGTACCAGGCTTGTCTCTCCCCTAAAGGACAGACTGTCTTGATAGGAGAGCAGGGCAGTTGGGTGTGTTTCCAAGGCCTTTCCTAGTGCGGTAGAAGAATGGAAGTTACCCTACTCAGCTTCTTCTTGTGGCTGCCCTGAATGATTGGGAACAGAGGTGCTGAAAACAAAGTCTGGCTTAACATGAACTTTTGAAGGGTAAAATAAAGAATGATCTTTACTTGCAGGTAATTTTTAGCAGTCTCCTGTTGGGGCTGTGGTGAATCAAGGTAGTTGCCTGACTGGTACTCTAACCACTTCCTTTTTTTTTTTTCCCCCATTACTGTTTGGGAATTATCTCAGGGAGGTAATGAGTGGATACCTCTGCTTGCTCTGCCTGTTCAGCTTCCTCATACAGTCCTCCTTCTGCCCATTCGTGTTTCTTTCTCTTTTCAAGGTTATCTTTAAACTGAGTTTAAGTAAGTTTCAGTTGTGTGAAAATTTGTGGGGAAGGGTTGGCCACACTATATGATGTGTGGAGGGTTATATGCTGTAGGCTCTTTGTTGTGTCTTTTCCCCATTCACTTAACACACACACAAGGTTTTTTGTTTCTGTATTGAAAATGCCTATAATCAACAAAACAGAAATGTAAATAATTCCAAAACATTTTCTTCACATACCAAATGTTATTTTCTAAGTTATTTAATTTATTGTTAAATAGGAAAGATACATAACTTTTCATAAAATAATGTACTAAATAGTGATATGATGTAGATGAGCATAGTTAAAATATTGGATGGAACTTCTGCTTTATCTTCAATGCAATTAGCAAGTTTTTTTTTTTTTTTTAAGCATCATTGATAATCCTAGTTTATTCACTATTTTTCTAACTTTTTAGAAAAGGATATTTATTTTAGTGGCTCTTTTGAGTCATTTCTTTTAAGAAAAGCATTAATACAATACTACATTTTGGGAATATTTCAACATGGCTGCAAGTAAGAAGCCTCCCATTGTGTCGGTAATTCTAATAGAATTGTGGCTGTAGCTCACATGAAGTTAGCTGATTTTCATAACCTGTACTTTTCCTTTTTTTAATTGTAGTACATAAATAGTAAGAAATAAATCATTTTTATGGCCCCCGGACACCCTTTTAGCTCAGTGGTGTAGTCACTCCCGAGGTTCACCGTTCAGCCTGGGACTGGAGAGCCCCATAAAACAAAACGGGACTAATGAGGCACAGCAGTCCAGGGACAAGGATTAGAAGGCAGGAGGGGACAGGAGAGCTGGTGATAGGGAACCCAAGGTTGGGAAGGGACAGTGTTGACATGTCGTGGGGTTGTTAACCATTGTCATAGGGCAATATGTGTACTAACTGTTTAATGAGAAATTATTTGTTCTGTAAACCTTCATCTAAAGTACAATTTAAAAAAAAAAAAAAAGAAAGCAAGCATTTGCCACATTAGATTCTGGTGTTTTGTGACCCAGGGCAGGCATATTGTTATTGTGTGTTGTCAAGTTGATTCCAACTCATAGCGACTCGATAGGATAGAGTAGAACTGCCCCACAGGATTTCTGGTATAAGTTGGAATTGACTTGATGGCAACAGGTTGGTTTGTTTGTCTGTTTAATTTTTACGGGCGCAGATCACCAGGTCTTTCTCTTGCAGAGCCACTGGTGAGTTCACACTACCAGCCTTTCAGTTAGCAGATGAGCACTTAACCATTGTGCCACCAGGGTTCCTTGGTAAAGGGCTAGATAGTAAATATGTTAGGCTTTGTGGGCCATGTACTGTTTCTGTCACGTATTCTTTTGTTCTTTTTCTTTTTAACCATCCTTTAAAAATGTAAAAGCTGTTCTTAGCTTGTAGTTGTAGTTTGCCAGCCCTGCTTTAGAATAGAAGTGATCAGTATATTGGACATCTTTGTTTATTAATCTAATATGTAGTTCACACATTAGGTAGTAATAACATCACCAGATAGAAAAATACAACATCCAGTTAGATGAAGGATATTACTGGAAAGGAACTACAGGTAAAATTTCATTTTAACTAGAACCATTATGAGGCAATCTAATTTACAAGCATTAAGCATTGTTTTGCTCATCAGTTTATGATGAGTTTTATATAGTAGATCTTATGGAGCAATTTACTATCCCTATTTTTAACAAATTCATTATTTAGATTTTTGGGCAGCTAATATTTGCTGAGTTAGTAGGCTTTCACCGTTAGAGGCAGTACAGTTGAAAATGAGACGTACTGTTTGTTAACAAGAAGCAAACAATAAAAAAAAAACTTATGCGTAAATGAAGTCCTTTTCCACACATTATATGTTTGGTTGCTATTTTTAAAAATTCAAATATAGTGAAGCAATTATGCTGCTCCGTCAAATTCACTAAAATGGCATCCGATTCACATCTTTTCAAAAGCAAAACTAAGTATGTAAGCAGTTATAATTAGTTTTGGAAAGTTGAATTTCAAAGATTTGACAAAAATGATGTCAGTGAAACTAATCATTTTTTATACCTTTCCCATAGGATGGAGCTATTGGCCATCAACTTCCTCCGTTTTCTTCTGCTTATACTGAACTGGAAGCTATTATGTATGCCCTTGGAGTGGGAGCATCAGTCAAGGATCCAAAAGATTTGAAATTTATTTATGAAGGAAGTTCTGATTTCACCTGTTTGCCTACCTTTGCAGTTACCTTAGCTCAGAAATTTATGGCGAGTGGAGCTCTAGCAGAGATTCCAGGGCTTTCAATCAGCTTAGCAAAGGTATGCCTAATAGGAAACCTTTTATTTATTTATTTTTTCTGTGTGTTTAAATATGATTGATAAAAGTCACATCATCTATCTATCTATCTATATATACATACACTTGTATAGCTATATATGTATATAGAATTATAAAAAAGTTTATAGTGGTTCAGGAATAAAGATTTAGAATTTTTTTTTAAGAATAAAAAAGATGAGACTTAGTTTAAAAGACAAGCAATAAGAGGAAAATAACAATTATATACAGTCCCTCGATCCTGACATAATGTGATTAATCTCTCTCTGCCATTTACTTACCATTTGATTTAAGGTAAATAACTTCTCTAAGCTTCAGTTTTCTTATCTGTAAAATGGAAATGATAGTTCTTACTTCATGATACTGGTGAGGGAGCAAGCCAGGTATTTGAGGCATAGACAACAGGTATAAAAGACCCTGAGGTAGGTGCGTCCTTGGCTTGTTCTTGGAACAACAAGGTGGGGGCCAATATAGCTGTAGAATGAGCAAGAGGGCAGTGCTAGGAGAAAAAGGCCTGTAGGTCATTGTAAGATTTTACTTTAACATGGGATGTTATTGTAGCACTTTGAGCTGAGGAGTGAAATAATCTTGACTCTGTTCACTTACAGACTCTGTTCACTTGCTGTGTGGAAAATAGATTGTGGGGGAGCAAGCATGGATGCAGGGGAAACCAGTTAGGTGTCTATATTACAGTAATCTAAGCACAAGGGCTGGATATGAGGGTGAGGGAAACAGGCATCAAGGATGAAGATTTTTGGTCTGGATGACTGGAATGGTATACGTGTATATATACTACATATAATTAATTATATAGTAATATTTAGTATGTATAATAGTCACATGTAACATTATTACATATAATAAAAATGTAAATATACACTTATTTTGGGGTGGAGGTGATCAGGAGGTTGATTTGGGGCATGTTTGAGATGGCTATTACACATTAAGTGGAGATGTAAAGTAGGGAATTGAATATATGAGTCTGGCTTTTGGGGGAGTGCTCTAATTGATGCCCTTAGCATTTAGGTGATAGTTAAAGCCATGGGATTAGATGAAATCACCTAATGTGTGAGTTTGACTAGAGATGAGGCTTTTGTTTAGGGGCCCTGCAATGTTTAGATGTTGAAGAGATGAGGAGGAACTAGCAAAAGAGACTGAAAAGGAATGGCCATGGAGGTAGGATGAACACTAGCAGAATGTGGTATTTGAGGTGTCAGGTAAATAAAGTGTTTCAAGGACAACTATGTGAAACTTCTGAGGTGGAGTATATTTTACTTGGAGTAAGGTTTAGGTTATCAGCCTGGTGATAGTTGTTGAATCATAGAGCTATAAGGTGATTGGTTTCCATGACTTTGATTGGAGAACCCATTTTCTAGAGGATTGATTAGCCCACTCCTGTGCTGAATCTATGGGAGCACATTTTATTAGTGTATTTGATGAAGTTGAGAGTAAAGTGAGAAGTACGTGCTGGGAAGTTTGCTGTTTCACTACTTTCCCGTGGTATTTCTTGTATGCCATTCTTCTGTTTGGATAATGTAAGTGCCAAAATTAAATGTTTCATAATGTCCTCTCAGAGTGGGAAATGATAAGTAATGTTCAAATTATGAGGCTGGGAATGACAGCCATCTTGGAATATGAATCCCGGTCTTCCCAACCTTGAGTTTCCAGGTGGTGTGACTCAGTGAGGGAGTCCTTTATTTGCCCTCCCATCACCACACCCCTACTTTCTTTGTGTATGCTGAGGAAGACTGGAGATTAAGCTGTCCCACTGCAGTTGTGATTTGGATATGTTGTTACATCTTGGTTTTCCTGTCCTATTGTTTTCTACAGATACTTGGTATATTCTTGCTTTGACACATTGAGATTAAGTGGCTGTGAAGTTATACAGTGTCCTTAGTTTAGTCTTTATTCATAATTGGCAAGATATTATTTGAAGGGAATGTTGACACTGCTTGACAGTGCTTTACCCTGAATGAGGTAGTAAGGTTTATCTTTGTTCTTTTAGTTGAGTCATTTGTATTTGGTTTGTGTTTTAACAATTTAAACTACTAGCACTGGCCCTATTTGTTCATTTCTATTCCATGTATTTATTGGATGCCTAGTATGTTCCAGGCACTGTGATAAGCACTGGAAAATATAGCCTAGGTTAGCACCTCCATTGGCAAATAATCCATAATTATCAGTCAACAAGGATTTATGAATGCCTAGAAGGAACACAACTGTAAGATACCTTCTGTATTCCAAAAGAACTAACAGTCTTTAGATTTGGGGACTGGTTATTTCTGAGTCACATGATTAAGAAGTAGAAACCAAACTGAGACAGATAATTTGGGAGAAGTAGTGATGTGAGCATGTGAACAATGTGATGTTGTCACTTGTGATTAACGATATCCACAGTCAAATTCTGGAAAAAGAAAGTCTGCTAATAAAATTGTGCTTACCGTACCGTAGAGTCTTCATGGGGAGCAATACTTGGAGTTATATAAACCACTTCCCAGAACAGGTGAGTTCTTGATACACTAATTCCATAATCATTCCATAATTTTATTTTCTGATTAACCTTCCAAACTGGATCAATATGTTAAACTGGCATAAAGTGACCTAATAAAACATATCACGAGTTATTTAGGTACATGTCAGCCATTGGGGTAGATTGATGTTATAACTAGTACCTATTTTGGTTACCTCAAACTTTGTCCTTTAATAGTTTTATAATAAATTACTTTAAAATGTTAATATTTTATATCTATTGATGTATGTGTTATTAACAACTGAAAGGAGCATTATTTTCACGTTTGGGATTTTAGATAGTGATTGTGCACAATCGGTTATGATTCCTATGATTATGGGTCTTTATTCTTTTCTCAGGTACTTTTCTTGGTGCTTATTGTCTTAAAGCAAAAAATTTTAAAAGACACAGAATTTCTTATAATTTTTCACCTAAATTCTCTGAGTGAAAATAAAACCAAACCGGCCTTAATAATCATTTGTATTTTCCTTAGTAATCTCTTACTTGTACAGTAAAGCTTCTGGTTTTATTTGTCTCTATAACTTGATGTCTTTGTTTTCCAACTCATGTTGGAATATTACCTAATTATACACTGGCCATATAAGGTGGTAAAATATAACAAAGGAGTGTTGATTTACCATTTCACATTATATAAGGTAGAGGTCAGCAAAGAGCTAGAATCTTACTTTAATTTTTTCCTAATCCTTTTTATTTTACTAAAAAAATTATGAAATTTTTATTGCCTAAGGTTGAATAGCTTTATCTCAGTGTTATGTTACTGCATAAGTTTTTACAAAGCTCGTTTTTATCTGAGTCAGTACATAGTTTGTGGTGACTGTGTAATCATCACGTATCTCCTGGATACTTATGAAGTGTAAGGCATTGTATTAGATTATTAGGTCTTAGATTATTTCCTAACCTTACTGCATATCAGAATTTCCTGAGTTATTATGTTACCTGTTATTTTTAATAAAATATGGATTCTGGACCCCAACCATAGAGATTATGTCTGTGTGGAGTAGTGGTGGTGGTGGTGGTGTTGGGAAGAGCAGTTAGTTACACTGTCAGTTTTGGATTTGGGGAAAAAATCACCTCAGACATAGTATGGAGAATGTTTTAGAGTTGGCTAGAGTGGATATGCAAGTACCCAATTAGACGTCTGTTGTGGTAGTTTAAGTGAAACGATGGTAGCTTGGATTAAGGTGGTGGTGGAGGAGATAAAGTGAAATTGTGGATGAAAGAGATATTTAGGAGGTGAAAGTGACAGAACTCTGGATTTCATCCCTGGCTTCTCTTTTTCTGTTTCTCACATCTAGGCAGTTACTAAGTTCTTTGATTCTCTCCCTTAGATATATCTAGTATCCTTCTATTCCTGTCCACCCCTACTTCCTCTTCTATGTTTTAGTCCACCATCATCTCTCACCTTCTAAGTGTTCTCTCTGTCTCCATTCTTGCTCCCCTCAGGTCCATTCACCTCACTGCAGCCAGAATGTTATTTCTACAGTGCAAATGTGCTTTCTACTTCCCATTTAAAATTCCAAATGTCAATACATATTCTTCAGAATAGAGCCAGATATGTCAACAGTTTTTAGTATAATCTAGCTGGGTGGCAGAAATGGTTAAGTGCTCAGCTGCTAACCAAAAGTTAGTGGTTTGAATCCACCCAGAGGTGCCTTGAAAAAAAGACCTGATGATCTACTTCAAAAGATCACAGCCATTGAAAACCCTGTGGTGCACAGTGCTAATATGACACACATGAGGTCACCAATTTCTCCTCTTCAAGTTTTGCCACTTGCTTACTCTCAATTTTATGAGTCAGGGATGATGCTTGAATTTCTGGCCTGGGTAGCTATGTAGATGGCACCATTCACTAATACAGGAACGGAAAGAGAAAAGCAGGTTTTGAAAGAAAGATGGTTAGTTAATATCCAGAGAATAATAATCCACTAAGACACACCAATTAAATGATTGGAGGAGTCCATAAAAGAACCGTGTGATTAGAAAGAGACACTGTCTCAATGAAACCAGCAGAGTAGAGAGTTGAGAAGGAATGAGGTCAGTGATATTGGTTGTATGCTCAACAAATGTTTGTTGGAAAAAAGAGACCAGGAGGAGATCATTGACACTGCAAATTGTTATTTTTTAAAATCTAATTTATCAGAATTACTGATGTTTCCAACTTAGTGATACAGGTATTTTGATTGCTTTTAATGTTGAATAATATTTTTTCTGAGTTCAGGAAAATTATTTCAAACTGTAACATTTTAGTTTTGCTGAACTTACAGTGGAAATTATTTTAAATTCTCTCATGTCTTAATATAATAATTTATGGTATTTAAAAGTCTATTATTTTTTCTTTTCCTGTAGGAAAATTAAGGTGTGAAGCACATGTTGCTGATGTCCTAGATAAAGGATCTGGTTTATTAATTCTTCTAGATGGTAACTCATTTATAGTTCTTATAATAACATTGTTAGATTGATAAACTTTGTATGTAACATAATACTTCACCATAGAAATTTATGATTAAGTTTTTACTTATTTCCTAATTTGTGAAAAAGCATGGTAAGCATTCTAAAAGTTCATAAACTTTTTTAGAAAAAGGGGTAGGAGGAGAGGAGGGACATTTCAGGGAATCTGAAACAACATAACCAGAGCACAGAGGTGAGATTTTTGGCTTGTAAAGAAAATACAGAGGAGAATTACGCTGTTGGAGTATATTTTTAGCAGGAAGGAATATATAGACAGCCTTCAATTAATAAACAGGCTTTATTGGTATTCTTTTCTATGTTGGCTCTTTGGAAGTTGGAACATATTTGACCACTTAATCACTTTATAAATGGCAGTTAGGTTTGTATCTTTGCTCATTCAGCCTGCTTAACTCATAATGTGGTTTAAATATCATAGCCATATTTTATTTGCAGTGGAAAAAAGAGAAGACTATAGTATTTTAATAAATGTTGAAGTAATAATTAAATATAAGCTAAAGATGACATTGTTTAAGATTTATTTATTTTAAAATTTAAAAACAAATGAAATAAATACTTATTATAAAACATTTTGGAAATAAAGAACAGAGTGGAAAATGTAAATTGATATTTGGAATATAGGCTTTATCATTTCATTCTAAATACATTGGAGGTTGTACTGTATATGCTGTTTTGGAACTTGCCTTGTTTTTACTTAATAATATATTGAGAATATTTTTGATGTTTGTCAGAGACTGGTGGTGCATATATTAAAATGAATATATTCCACTCCAGGATGTGTGGCCAAGAACCTCTCCCCTCAGCTCCCTTTATACCCTGACTTAAAAAAACCTGTTGTCGTCAAGTTGATTCTGATGCATAGCGACCCTATAGTTGGACATCTTTAAATTACAAAACCCTTTCAGTAATTGGATTTTATTTTTGGAACTTCTGAAAATATTGTTGAACATATTCTGGTTAAGTAGTTATACCCTTTAATAATAACTCTTTTTTTTTCTTTTATTTACTTTTCAGTCTATTCATATTCTGAGAAGGAACTTATATGTTATAGTCAGTTCTCTATCTTCGTTGTTGGCTCTGGAGGGTTTGGTGGAAAACGATCATCAGACAAAGTCAAGGTAAGCCATCACTTTATTTAGAAGCAAAATATATGTGTAGTTAGGGATCCTTATCTGTATTTTGAACTTACCATGTTATCATATGTGTAATTTCATAGAGTAGGATAATCTATTCTTCAAAGCAGAATGTGTTCCTTGGATTTGAAGTGGCATTTATGTTTATATGTACATATATAAACACACACACACACACACAAGTATATGTATATAAAAACGTAATATATAACATTTTATATATAGAAAAGTCTTGCTGAATTAAGTATAATGTAACTGAGATAATTATGACAGTATTTGTTACTTTCTTGTATAAGCTTTGTAACACCCAAAAGTCTTTAGAAAAAATCACAAGTGATCTTTGTATAGATTAAAATCTTTATTAATTAAATGACTTGAGTATTTATCTTGTGTAAGTCAATTTTAGGTAAAAGTGGCTGAGAGGTGTAGGCTCTCTTCCTTCATCCAGCCCCCATTTGTAGGGTGGAAGCTCTTGTAGGCAGAGTAGGCTAAGATTACTGGGACCCCATTCACCCTTGTCCCAGGTCACTCGTAGGGTGGAGGTTTCATGCTGGGAGAGGCAAACTGAGAAGACCAGAGGCTACCACCCCTGCCCAGTACCCTTCTCATAAAGCAGGGGTGTCTTATAAGAGAAGTGGACCATTATCTCTACCCCCATCTCCGCAGCAGTGGTGTGGAGGTTTTACCCAGGGGAGAAGTAGGTTTTTATAACTAAGAGCTCTGAATCTCTTCCCGAGGAAACTCAATTGTTTTGGAGCAGAGTATGGGAAGTTCACGTGTAAGGGTACTCTTGAAAACGATGATTTTAGTGGCAAGCAATTAAGAAGAGGCTGGTAGCTCCATGAGAACTACAAGATAATTAGCCCATCTAGACGTTTACAAGGGAGAGAAACAGACAGCCAAGAAGAACCCCTCTGAGATCAGGGCAAACGTCAAAGACTGGCCTCAAAGACTACCCCTGCAGAGAGGCCTGAATTTAATTGGAATAGACTGTGGAATAGGTTAGCGCCTAGGTCATTGTCAAAAACAGTGGAGCAATCAGCTGTCAATTAGTGGAGGCCAACAACTGGATATGATAACAAAAGAGTCAGAAATTTAACAGAGAGATCAGGGAGAATTAGTCAAAGAGAACCCTGCTAAAACCACTGTCATGCCAGGGTGACTACGTGCATGCCTAAGGCTGAGCTCTCTGGAGTGCCATCAGAAGCTACTCACTCTAGGGGAAGCAGATTTCACTAAAATAGTGTAGCGAAGTCAGTAATCAGGTAAACAGCAACAAGCCCTGGAAATGAGCTTGAATTGAATTGAATTGAATGGGCTAGAATTGCTCAGGAACGGTGTGTGTCAGGGTTGTAGCCTTTCACCATACTTAATCTATATGCTGAGAAAATAATCTGAGAAGCTGGACTATATGAAGAAGAACACAGCATCAGGATTAACACAGCATCAGGATTTAAGGAAGACTCATTAACAACCTGTGATATGCAGATGACACAACCTTGCTTGCTGAACGCAAAGAGGACTTGAAGGCCTTAGTCATGAAGATCAAAGACTACAGCCTTCAGTATGGATTACACCTTAACATAAAGGAAACAAAAATCCTCACAACTGGACCAATAAGCAACATCATGATAAACGGAGAAAATACTGACGTTGTCAAGGATTTCATTTTACTTGGATCCACAGTCAACATCCACGGAAGCAGCAGTCAAGAAATCAAAAGATGTATTGCATCGGGCAAATCTGCTGTAAAACACCTCTTTAAAGTGTTAAAAAGCAAAGATGTCACCTTGAGGACTAAGGTGCACCTGACCCAAGCCATGGTATTTGCAGTCACCTCATATGCACGTGAAAGCTGAACAATCAATAAGGAAGATCTAAGAAGAATTGATGCATTTGAATTATATTGTTGGCAAATGATACTGAATATACCATGGACTGCCAGAAGAACAAACAAATCTGTTTTGGAAGAAGTACACCCAGAATGCTCTTGGAGGATGGTGAGAACTTTGGGCATGTTATGAGGAGGGACCAGTCCCTGGAGAAGGACATCATGTTTGGTAAAGTAGAGGGTCAGTGAAAAAGAGGAAGACTCTCAGTGAAATGGGTTGGCACAGTGGCTGCAGCAGTGGGCTCAAATATAGCAACGATTTTGAGGATGGTGCAGGACTGGGCAGTGTTTCATTTTGCTTTACACAGGATTGCTGTGAGTCGGAACGAACTCGATGGCACCTAACAACAACAACATCTAGAATTGCTAAATATATTATCAGAAATGTTCTGTTACCAATAAAAAAAATTACAATACATGCAAAGAAACAGTGTGTCCTATGGAGAGAAAAACACAAAACAGGCAACAGAAGTTGTGTTTGAGAGGGTCCATATGTTGGACTTAGCAGAAAAAGACTTCAGAGCAGCTATTTAGTTCAAAGAACTAAAGAAAACCATATTTAAGGAAACAAAGGAAAGTGTGATGACAATGATTCATCAAATAGAGAATATCAATAAAGAGATAAAAATTATAAACAAAAAACTAAATGGAAATTCTGGAGTTGAAAGGTACAATAATGGAAGTGAAAAATTCACTAGAGGAGCTCAACAGTAGATTTGAACTGACAGAAGAAAGAATCAAGAAGCGTGAAGATAGGTTGATTATACAGTCTGAAGATCAGAGAGAAAAAGAACGAAGGAAAGAAGAAAGAATGAAGATCCTCAGAGAAATGTGAGACCTGTTAAGTGCATCAACACTCACATTCTGATTCAGAGAGTATCAGAAAGAGAGGAGAGTGAGAAAGGAGCATAAAAAATATTTGAAAAAATAATGACTTTGATAAAAAACATTAACCTGTATATCCAAGAGTCTCAACCACCTCCAAGTAGGATAAGTGAAAAGAGATCACACCCAGATACATCATAGTAAAAATGTTGAAAGCCAAAGACGAAGAGAAAATCTTGAAATTAGCAAGAGAAAAAAAGACCCATTACTTACAAAGGAACCCCAGTAACATTAATGGCTGACTTCTCAGTAGAAACAACGGAGGCCAGAAGACAGTTGAGATGACATATTTAAAGTACCGAGAGGTAAAAAAAAAAAAAAAAATCTGTCAGGTCAGAATTTTATATCCAGCAAAACTGTCTTTCTAAAATGAAAGCAAGGTAGACATTCCCAGATAAAAACTGAGAACATTTGTTGCTAGTGGACCTACCCTACAAAAAATACTAAAGGAAGTTCTTCAAGCTGATAATAAGTAACCACATATTGTATAATTCCACTTATATGAAGTGTCTGGAATAGGCAAATTTATAGAGGCAGAAAGTAGATTAGTGGTTGCCAAGGGCAGGGAGTAGGATGAAATGGGTTGTGACTGCTAATGGGTAAGTGGTTTCTATTTTGGGGAGATGAAAATGTTCTAAAAAAAATTGATTGTGGTGATGATTGTACAACTCTGTAAATATATTAAAAGCCATTGAGTTGAACATTTTAAATGGGTGAATTGTATGGTATGTGAATTCTGTATCAATAAAGCTGTTAACAAAGGCAGTATTAATACAATATGAAAACATGTCTTGGACCCTCTCCCCCGCTTTTTTTTTTCTATTCGCCATCATTTTTTGCCTGTATGTGGGAAAATTACCTTATCAGTTATTAGATGATTATTATTTATGTGAAATTATATGTCAGTATGGAGCCCTGGTGGTGTAGTGGTTAAGAGTTCGGCTGCTAACCAAAAGGTCGGCAGTTCGAATCTACCAGTTGCTCCTTGGAAACCCTGTGGGGCAGTTCTACTCTGTCCCGTAGGGTCGCTATGAGTTGGAGTCAGCTTGACGGCAGAAGGTGTGGTTTGGTATGTATCAATCTGTAGATAGTCACAAGTCATTAAGGACCCTATCATGGCCTATACACTACACAAGCATATATAGCACCTGGTCTGAATGAATGGCTTGAGTATGCTATCTTCACTCTTAAATTTTTTAAACTTTGAGTGAATGTGTTATATTAGGAAGGGAAGAACACAAATCTGAGGCTCTATTAGATGTAGCAAACAACACTCTATTGGATTTGTTTTTCCTTTTTGAAATCCATTTTTAATATTGGGGAACAATGAAGTGTTGTGTACTTATCAAGGAATCTAAACTAGAGCTTGTGCTCTAGATACTTCTTTAGATATTATTATAATTAAACAGAAATTTTTCACTTGTATCATTTTTTGCTTTAAGAGAAAATAAGTGATAATACTTAAGTCATGGTGAAGCCCTATGCTGTAAACTGGTTGCTGTTCTGTTAGCAGTGAAACTATTACAACAACAGTGGCCACTTATCTTCATGGCCACAACTTCCAATTGATTTTGTGGAATAAAGGATACTGAAAAAATTTTAAAGGGTACTCAAGACCACTTACCTGTAGGTTGAAGAATGAAGTCAGATCCCTAAATATCACACCTTCAAAACCTAGTGGAATGGACTGAAAATAAGTAAAACCAGCAAAAAATACAGTGGATGCAACTGAAACAAAGGGGAGGCATGTAATTAATGGAACAATCTTTGCAAAACAGCAGCCACAGAAAGAGAGAGACTGTTTAGTTCTGTTTGTTTTTACAAGCAGCAGCTTTCCCCATGATATTTTATTTATTATCATGTTTATTTTTCTGCATTTGTGAGGATAAATTTGGGAGTATATGTAAGCTTGAGACTTTAATCATGAAAAATTAGTTTCTAATTCCTTAATTCTTTGAAGGAATAAGAGCTGACTTTGTTGTAGAAAATTTAATAGAGGAAAAAAAAGAAAAATAATATAATTTTGTCTGTATTATGTACTAAAGTATCATAATCAAATTTTTGTAGTGAGTTTAAAATATATTATTTTGTTAAGAAGGCAAATTAAAATAAGTAGAGATCCTAAGAGACCAATTTTAAAGATTAAATCAATTTAGGTATGAATTGTGTGTCTAACTTTTACAGTTAACATCTTTTCATAGGGAAAAATATCTTTAACTTTTTTCTACTTTCTGACCTAGAGAATGGATCTGATTATGTAATTCTTTACATTGAATAGAGTCATTTCAGATAAAACATAATGTAGATGAATTGGTTATGAAATTTTTAATGTCATTATCTTCTGAACATAAAATATTTAAAAAATTACCATTTTACTCAATTATTAGAGTCTATTGTATTGAAGCATGGTTATTTATCAAATACCAATTTGGCTAAAGAGAATAACAATTACTTTGTTGGTATTTAAGATTCAGTATATAATGTCTTTCGATTTCAGGAAGCGGCAGCCATACCTAATAGACCTCCTGATGCTATACTTACAGATACCACCTCACTTAATCAGGTAAGATTGTATTTTTGAAAAGTGATGTGTCCACTTGACTGATACTTTTCTCTTTATAACTCTGATACACTATAATTTTGAGAATCCAAAAGTAGTGTCTTTCAACATAATGGAAATAAAGACATGTTTCCTGTAGCTGGAATTTATTCTTTCTAAGTTCTTGCTTATCTATATTTTTCTCCATTAGATATCAAAAGAAAATATAAAATGACTTTTCATTAGTCAGTTCAGAAAGCATTATGTTTTGCTGGTGATGGAGTGCTTGCCTTATAAAGAGACTGCTTAGCTTAGAGTCAAGAATTTTACAAGCACCTTAGAGAGCAGGGAAAAAAAGAGTTCAAAGGCAAGTGTTAGTCCTACTTTCCTTTATCAGGAGAGAAATCTATGCCATATTTGCTTGAAACTAGATTATTTTATGCTAATTTTCGAGGACAGGCAAAATACGGCATCTTAGCTGTAGGTGATTTAATTTTTTTTTGGCCTAAATAATTTGTTTTCTGGTGGGGGAGATAAAATGCCCTGTCAATCCACAAATTCTGTGAGCACAGTGATTTATTTAAGAAACAAAAGGCAACCATGAAGATAGAAAAGTTAGTTTTTGAGAGACCTAAAAATTCCTTTCTAAGGTGGCAGGGGATTAACCAAGCAGTTGGAGCCTGGACTCCTTTGATCTCAGGAATTATGCTGTGAAAAGCATGAATGATAGCAAATTATTCATAAAGTTCACTTTGTTTGTGGATTTTTTTTCATTTCTTTTGTTTTGGTAGGTTTTTGTTTTTGCTGAGACTTTATGTTTTTCCTCTTTATTTTTATGAGTATGTTTGTTAACCTTCTTTGTGGTTACCATGCATTTTACCCTTATCTTTCTAAGTTTGAAGCAGTCTATTATTACTTGGTATCACCTTGCCTTCCTCTCCATTAGAAGGTTCTATACCTATGCTGTTTATTCCCTCTTTTATTCTGATGTTGTTGTCATTTACTGATTAAATGCTCTGATTCCCTGTTGTATTTCTTTTGGTTTTGGA
>NW_004443983.1:1600038-1611207 GCF_000243295.1 Trichechus manatus latirostris | reverse complement strand
AAAAGAACAAGAAAAGCCCCCCAAAAAACAGAAAAAAAAAAAAAACCCCATGAAGAAAGAAATGCCCTCAGGGATCCCTCTGCGCAAGCCAAGGGGGTAGGTTCCAAGCCACGCAGCACCGCCTGGCCAGAACGGGCTCGCAACTCATGAAAAGGAAAAAAAACAAACAAACAATTCAAAACAAACAAACAAAAGCACTGGGATCCCACCAGCGTGGCAGCCCAGACCGGGAAGCAGTTCCACCCTTGAACGGAGCTCTGCAGTCCCTCAGGAAGAAGCAAAGATGGCGCATGGAGCCTGGTATTTGAGCGAAAGGAGGGGGAGGTGGTGAGAGATAAGGAAGAAATCAAAAGAAGCGGGAAAAAAAAGCAACACCAGCAGCCAACAAATGGCACTCAGAGAGCTAGCTAGTGTGGGTGGGTGGAATCCAAGCAGCCGGTGCTTCCCGGACAAGAGACTGTGGCCGCGGGAAGCAGAGGAGGCTGAGTGGGGGTGAAGAAGGGTGGGGGGTGGGAAAGCGTATATCGCAAATTACCAGTTGTTTTGTCTCCTGCTGGACGCCCCCTGAGGCTGCTTTCTCGTACCCCCTGTTTGCTAGTCTCTGATAGGAGTCCAAG
This sequence comes from Trichechus manatus latirostris, assembly GCF_000243295.1. Taxonomy (NCBI): domain Eukaryota; kingdom Metazoa; phylum Chordata; class Mammalia; order Sirenia; family Trichechidae; genus Trichechus; species Trichechus manatus. Next base: position 1,610,590 of record NW_004443983.1, on the reverse strand, counting down.
ATGGTGGATCTGCGCTGTGTTAACTGATAGAGGACCTCTGCATGAATCTCTCCTTGCTCTCTGTTCTCTGTCAGTTTTCTCACTCCATTTGGTTCTTGGCTGAGTTCTTTATCTCTTCATTTGATGTTTTAGGGTTTCAGGATTGCTGTTTTCTGTTTGGCTTAGTTTTTTGGATCTTTGCTGTGGAGGGACGGTGTGGTGCTTCCGCCTAGAGCGCCATTTTGCCAGAAGTCATAAAGTTCACTTTGATATGTTTGAGTCTCACCTCTGCAGTATTTATGCTTCCTGGAAAATAGAAATATAATTTCATAAGCCAGAAAGAATTAAGGATGGTACATATGAATTGTATTTTTTTCTGCATTATGTAATTGGATGATGGGAAGAAGACTAGTTTATTTCTTAGATTAGGTTTTAACTTGAAATGTTTTTCATATCCCTTATTGTTTCTTATCAGTTTTTTAAGAATACACTCATATTTGTGTTTATATAAAGATTCATGGAGAAATTAATTTTATCAGGGTACTGAAGAACAGAAAAGACTTCATGGTTCCATGGTTCAGAAAGTCCAACAGATACTCCTTTATTATTCTTGGGTTACACTGAAGTAATAAAATATATCTGCTGTAGATAAGAAAAGCTGAGTAGTTTACAAGGTTTGAATTTCTATACACAGTAAGTAGAGGGGTTTTCTTTCTTTTACACTTTCTCAGATGAGTAGGACTTTTTGTTGGCTTTTGGCAGGGTTTAATATCTTGCTGGGTGATAGAGGACATTTTTTAAGTCAACAAATATTTTTGGTGTAAATAATGGTCACCCATAATTTCAACAGAGGTTCTTGATGATTTTGTGTCATATGGTCATTCGGCAATATGATGAAAGTCATCTAACATTTCTTCAAAAAGCATTTTGTATAAAACTTTGCATAAAAGTTCAGAGGATTTTTAGACCCTCTGAAACTGGATCTGTGCTCTAGGAGATACAAATGAAGTAGAAGAAATGTGTCTGTTGTCAAGGAGCTGAAAGGATAGACGTAGACTCAAGACATAGATGTCTGAAATAACTGGGGTACCTATTTCAAGTAAGAATGATTAAATACAAGGCTTGAATTGTAGAGTAAGTGCTGTAAACATCCAAGAAGGGATACTCACTAGGGACTAATACAGAGAAGGATTTGGTAGGAAAGATGGAATTTAGCTAAGATGCTGTATGGATGTTTCCTACTCTCAGAGTTGTAGAGGTTACAGTGTGACAGGGAAGAGGATGAATAGTAATGATAGAATATAAGGGGGAAAAGAAGAACATGGTGTGTGTGTAAGGAGTAAGAATTAGAGTGTTCACATTGGAGAGATGAATGTGGATGGACAGATCTTTAAGGAGAAGTGGAAATAAGGAAAAAAATATAGCATAAATTTTGTGCTAGATATTTAAATTGAGTAACTTTTCAGTCAGTAAGGAAACTGGCAACCATGTATTTTTAGCTCTACCAGTATAACATCTGGGGTATTCTATTTATCATGTCATTAGGAGAGTTTCTTCATCTTCAAACTGATATGACAGTACAAATGTACTTTATAGTCAAACTTCGTAGTTAACAAACAGAAAATTCCACCCCAATAATATAAAAAAGGACTGAGAGTAAATAGATATCAAGTGTCAGGCTTTGTATATGAGGAGAATGAGAACAAATATCTGTAGTTTCCCTAGATACATCTTATTTAGTCTAACAGTTAGGATTTTAGTAATTATCATTATTAAGATACTCTTTGGTGTATCGGCTATACTATCCCATTAAAATATAATTCTTTATTAAAATGACAATGTGTATAATAACTACTGCTTTATTTTTTGTTTTTGTTATTAAACAATGATTTATTATGTCTCACCACTCTAGGTTAACTGGGTGATCCTTCTGCTACAAATGGTGTTGGCTGTCATTCATGTAGCTGTTTTCAGATGGTGTCTGGGAAGGGCTGGAAGGTCCAAGATGTTTTTTCACACAAGTCTGGGGTTTTGGTGCTGACTGTTGGCTGGGGCACCTCAAATCTGCCTCTTTTTCCATGTGGTATTTCATCTTCCAGGGCCTTTCTTTAATGGCTTCTCTTTCAAGTAGGATAGTTTGAATTTTGTTACGCTGTTGTGACTGGGTTCCAAGAGAGTGAAAATGGAAGCTACCAGGGCCAGAGCTTGCCCAGTGTCACTTTTTGCTGCAGCTGTCAGTCAAAGCTAGCCACAAGGCCCAGATTTAAGGAGAGGAGAATTAGAGTCCATTTCTTGATGGGAGGAGAGATGTGTGTACAGGAAGGGGAGGAGTTTTGGTGGCCATCTTTGGAGACTATCACAGTGGACATTAAAAATTATTCTTTAGAAAAATATTTTATGGCATATTAAGTGAAAAAAATGAACTAGTTTTGAGAATAAAACGTTGCATGAAGAAAGCATACTTTGTATAGAATATAATACCTATTTTATCTAAAACAGTGTCTATGTCCCAAAAAGGGATTGGAAACAGCAGTGTCAATATGTTAACAGACTTTGTCTGTGGGTGGCAGGATGAGATTCTTTATATATTTCTATATTTTCTAAACGATGGCCTTGTTTTAAAATAAACTGAAATCAGTTAAAAAAAAATCTGGGGCAAAATTTAAAGATGACTGAATAATTAGGTATGATTAACAAACATTAAGTGTCATCAGTAACTTCTTAATTGAACTCTCCTGTTTTCTGAGGATTTAATTGAACTGAATACTCTTCATTTGGAGTCCAAAGACTTCCAGGCTGTTTCTTGTACAGATGAAAGTGCTCCTGTGCTTAGCATAATTCAGCTTTAAAAGACAATGAGATTTAACTGACTCTTGGTTTTTATTTGTAAGGAAGTGTAAATTTGCCTTATTTTCTTAATCGTGGAAAAATTCTTCAGAATTTATTCATCTTTTTTTTGGAGTACAGAGCTAGCTTTCCATTTTAGGCAGCTTATTTTTTGTTGCCTTTTATTTGGTTACAAAATAATGGTATAATTTCAAATTTAGAGGAAGATTGTAAGAATAATATAAAGAAATCCCAGATATCCTTTACTCAGATTCACCAGTTATTTACATTTTGCCCCATTTGCTTTATCATTCTCCTCCCTGAACCATTTGAGAGTAAGTCACAGATGTTGTCTGTCTTTACCCCTAAATTCTTCAGTGTATTTTTTCCTGACAGCAAGAAATGCTTTTATATAACCACAGTATAATTATTAAAATCAGGACATTTAACATTGATACAATATTATTCTCTTATCCGTACTCAAATTTTATCACTTGTCCCTATAATACCCTTTATAGCTATTGTATGTCCTGCTTCAGGATCCAATCCAGAATTATACATTACATTTATTTATCATGTCTTTTTTTTTTTCTATTAATTTGGAACAGTTTCTTAGCTTTTCTTCATATGTCATGACCTTGACGTTTTTGAAAAGTGTCGGTCAGCTATTTGGTAGAATGTTTCTCAGTTTGGGTTTAACTGGTATTTCCTCATGATTAGATTCAGATTATAAATTTTTGGCAAGAGTAGCACAGAAGTGATGTTGTATCCTCATAGTGCCTCATATCCAGAGGCACAGGATATTGGCTTGTCCCATTATTGATGATATTCATTTTGCTCCCTTTTCTGCCAGATTTCTCCATTATAAAAGTTACTATTTTCTCCATTATAAGTAATACTTTACATAGTAATTTGTAAGTAATCTGTGGTGTCAAAAACTGTGAGGCGTCCGAAATTTTACCCTGTTTGCAAACTAGCAAGTTAGCCTGCCTCAATGTCATGGATGCTGACAGAAGACATAAGACTCCTGCTTCAGAGACAAAGGACATTATTACTTATTGTACAGGAAGCAGCATAAGCTTTATGTTACCCCCAGGTTCCATGGAGGCAATTTGGAGCATCCTAGTGTATGCTGTATTTGTAATGGTTTTGTGTCTCAGTTGAGGGATTTCAAGGTTAGGACCTCATCTTTTATAATGGTTACAAGCCAATTTGCCACACCTATGTTCCTGAGGGAGATGTCATCTTTATTTTACTGGAAGGTAAGCAAACACGCTTTTTGTTGCAAGGGAGGCACTATCTAAATCTTCTAAGGCTTTTACTATACAAACATCCTTCAAAAGGTAGTCCAGAATAAAAGCTGTCAATGCTACTGCTGCACCCAAGATGTGCAGAAGCAGGAGAGACCATGGAAAGTACCTCCCAAGAGTAGAGAGAGTCATTGAGACTTTGTCAGTATTGTTCCTTTAATCAACTAATTTTAGTATCCTGTGGATAATTCCTGCTTGGACCAGTTATTACTCTGATAGTGGCAAAATGGTGATTTTCTAATTCCGTCATTTCCCTTGCATTTATCAGTTGGTGTTCTGCTGTAAGGAAGCATGTTCCCCTTTCCATTCATTCATTTCTATCAGTATGCATTTATGTATTACAGTGAAACCTGGATCTTGATGGGACTGCCTTGTTTTTCCAGGTCTCACAAGTTTTCCATTAAGGGTGCAGTTTTACCAATTTTCTCACTTGTTTTAGTGGAAAATATTTGAGTTTTCCTTCTCCGACAAATTTCTGTCTTACACAGGTTCTGGCTTTTTTTTTACTATGTTATTTTACTCAGTAGGTTATAATCTAATACTACCATAATTTATTTTGATTCCCAGATTGCCTCATATTAGGCCATTGGTCACCCCTTCAAATTGTCTCCTGTGCCCTTTTAATATGTCATCCTTTTAGCACTTCCTTGCTTTCTGGCACAACACTATCTTCCAGACTTATTTTGTGCTTTCTCTGCATCCACTTTGGAATCAGCTATTTCTTAAACAATGCTTGGTTTCTTTTGGTAGAGAATCGCATTTAGAAATCAAGACCTGCCTGGGCACTAGGTGTGCTTATTGTTATTGGAATGAGATTGCTTTGAGACTCTTTGAACGGATACAGTTAGGAAATACACACATGTACATATACATATACAGGTAGTCTCTGTTACAGATTGAATTGTGTACCCCAAAAATGTGTGTCAACTTGGCTAGGCCTTGATTCCAGGTATTGTGTGGTTGTCCATCATTTTGTGATCTGATGTGATTATCCTGTGTGTTGTAAATCCTACCTGTATGATGTTAATGAGGCAGGATTAGAAGCAGTTGTGTTAATGAGGCAGGACTCAATCTACAGGATTAGGTTATCTTCAGTCTATCTCTTTTGAGATAAAAGAGAGAATCGGGCAGAGAAGAGAAGGGACCTCATACCACTAAGAAAGAAGTGCTGGGAGTAGATCGCATCCCTTGGACCTGGGATCCCTGCACTGAGAATCTCCTAGACCAGGAAGATGTTGATGACAAGGACCTTCCCCCAGAACCAACACAGAGAGAAAGCATTCCCTGGGAGCTGGTGCCCTGAATTTGGACTACTAGCCTCTTTGTAAGAGAATAATTTTGTTTGTTAAAGCCATCCACTTGTGGTATTATAGCAGCACTAGATAACTAAGACAATCCTTGACTTATAACAGGGTTTTGTGCAATGACCTCATTGTAAGTTGGTTCTGACATAAGTTGAATACCTCTTTTTTTTCCAGTTTTCATTATTATTGTCTTTTATCAGTATCTTTATAAATCCAATCTTTAGTTGTCTTTGAGGGGAAACGTTACATATAAACATCTGTGACTGAACATCTGAGAATGATAACATCAGCGAATTACATGCTGCAAGATTGTATGTAGTACATATTACTACAGAAAAAAAAAAACAACAAAAAAAAAACCAGATGGTCATATGTGCAGTTTGTTGTAACTCGAATATGTAAATCGAGGACTACCTGTACACATATATTTATATACAAATAAATATACTTACATGCCTGTAGGTGTGTATGTGGATAGGTATAGACTTGTATTAAAAACTGTGAAATCACTTTGCTTTCTCCAATTCTAACCTAATACCACTGAGTTCATTCTAGTCTTCCTCCTTACCATATTTGTAATTCCCTTTTCCAACAGTGAGAAACCTTCTTTCATTATTCCTCAGTTTGTTTATTTGCTTAGTCCTACGTGACACAGAAAATAGTTATAGAATTAATTGCTAACTCATACCACTGTGAAAAGCAAAGCTACTAACTAGAGCTCAGTAGTTGTTTATATTTCTTTTTGGCTTTAGACTGAGGGTAGATAGTTAAAATGCTGTGTATAAAAGTGACTTAATCCTTCTCTCCTCCCTCATTTCAATGTCATTATATATTCATTTGAAATACAGTTATAGTTCATTCATTTCTGATAATGTACCATTTTAGAGCTCCTCCATTCTTGTTGAGTTTATTTATGTATTTTTCGAGTATGTAAAACATTAACGTGATCCCAGAAGTCTATGCTTAGAGAAGTGTCACTTCCCTTCTCTTCCACTGCTCTTCATCATTTCCACCTTACTCTTTTCCCACACACCTTCTGTATGTAAACCAGTTTCATTTATTTCTGATTTTTTTAATTCTTATTTTTTGGTGTGGTAAAAATAAGCATACATGTATATTTTCTTATTTCCCTTCTTTCTTACACAAAAGGTATCATATCATATATACTTTCTCGTACTTTGCTTTTTCAGTTAACAATACCCACTGCTGTTGAGTCGATTCCAACTCATAGCGACCCTGTAGGACTGAGTAGAACTGCCCTATGGGGTTTCCAAGGCCGTAAATCTTTTACGGAAGCTGACTGCCACATCTTTCCCCCTTGGAGCCGCTGGTGGATTCAAACCCCTGACCTTTGGTTAGCAGCTGAGTGTGTAACCAGTATGCCACCAGGGCTCCTTCAGTTATCAATATATCCTGGAAATTACTCCAGATCTGTTTATAGAAATCTCTCTCATTTTTTTTATGACTGCGTAGTACTGTATTCTGTGAATATACCATAGTTTATTTGACCACTCTTCTGGAAACCCTGGTGGCAGAGTGGTTAGGTACTACGGCTGCTAACCAAAAGGTCAGCAGTTCGAATCCACCATGTGTTCCCTGGACACTCTATGGGGCAGTTCTGCTCTGTCCTATAGGGTCGCTATGAGTTGGAATTGATTTGATGGCAATGGATTTTTTTTTTTTTAATGTATAGATGAGTGTTTAGATTGTTTCTAATACTTTGCAGTTACAAAAATACCAAAATACCTATATGCATATATATGTAATTAATAACTTTGTGGATACATGTTTTTCAATAGTTGGAGGTGTAGCTTCAGGGTAAATTCCTCGAGGTGGGATTGGTGGATCAAATGTTACACGCATATGTATTTTTATTAAATATTGCCTGATTCCCTCTGTAAGAGTTGTATCAAGTTTGTATTCCTAATGACCATGTATGAGGGTTCCTGTTTCCTCACAGACTTACCAATAAAATGTGTCAGTCTTTTTAGTTTTTGTTGATCTAGTAGTTAAGAAATAGTACGTCATTGTAGTTTATTTTACATTTCCCTTATTTTGAGTGCTTTTGAGCATCTTTTAATATTTTAAGGACCATTTTTATGTTTTCTTTTGTAAACTGTTTGCTCATTCATGTCTTTTGTCAAATTTTCTATTGTATTTTTGTCTGTTTTTCCCTCAGTTGTTAAGATTGGTTAAGAACTTGGCTACTAACCAAAAAGATCAGCAGTTCGAATCCACCAGCAACTCCTTAGAAACCCTATGGGGCACTTCTGCTCTCTCCTGTAGGGTTGCTATGAGTCTGAATCAACTTGCCAGCAATGCATTTTTTTTTTTTTTTTTTGAAGGAACACTAGCCCTGTATCTGTGATACATGCTCCAAATATTTTTTCCCAGTTTATCACTTGTCTTTTGACTTTGCTGATATTGTTTTTTACTAAGCAGGAGTTTTAAAATTTTCATGCCTATTTTATGAATCTTTGACTGGATCTAGATTTCAAGTCACAGTTAGAAAGCCTTTCCCTGTACTCAGCTTATAGAGGAATTAATCCATATTTTCTTTGAGTTCTTGCATGTTTTCATTTTTGTGTGTGTGTTTAGATCTCTTCTTTGAAGGTTATTCTTGGGTATTGTGTGAAGTGTGAACCTAATTTTTTTCCTCCCAAAGCCTTCCAGTTGTCCCAGCACCATTTGTTAAAAAGTCCAACTTTGCCTCAGTGATTTGAAATGATATCTTTGTCATATGCTAAATTTCCATATGTACTTACATCTGTTTTGGGACCTTCTATTCTTTTCCTTTGGTCTACCTATTCATGTGTCAGCACCATACAGTTTTAATTGTATACACTTTATTGTATGTTTGATATTGGCCAGGATTAGTCCCCCATTGTGGATTTTTTTTCTTTTTAGGAATTTATTCATGTTTATTTTTCCATATGAACTTTAGTATCAACTTGCTATTGATGTATCCTGTAAGTTTTTTTTTTTTTTTTTCATTTGTCTCAAGGTATTTTCTAATTTCCTTTTGATTTCTTCTTTGGTGCACTGGCTGTTTAAAAGTGTGTTGTTTAATTTCCATATTTGTGAATTTTCTGTTTTCCTCTGTTATTGAATTTTAGTTCTGTATATAGTTGTAAAGGATCCCTGGTGGCACAGTGGTTAAAGTGCTCAGCTGCCAACGGAAAGGTCAGCGGTTTGAACCCACCAGCTGCTCCATAGGAGACAGATGTGGCAGTCTGCTTCCATAAAGATTACAGCCTTGGAAACCCTATGGAGCAATTCTCCTCTGTTCTATAGCATCACTATGAGTTGGAATCGACTCTATGGCAGTGGGTTTAGTTTTGGTTATATATGGCTATAAGGTCTAATAGTTTTATAGTGTTGTTGACACCCTCTATTTCCTTACTGATCTTCTGTCTACCCATTATTTAAAATGGAGTATTGAAGACTCCAACTATTATTGTGGAACTGTCTAAATTTCTCCGTTCAATTCTGTCAATGTTTGCTTCATATAGTTTGTTGTTCGGTGTTTATTTGTTATAATTGTTATATCATCAGATGGATTGAACCATTTATCTGTCTGTCTGTCTTAGTTCTTTAGTGCTTCAGTAGCAGAAATACCACAAGTGGGTGACTTTAACAAACAGAAATTTATTTTCTCACAGTTTAGGAGGCTGGAAGTCCAAATTCAGGGTGCCAGCTCTAGGGGAAGCCTTTCTCTGTCTGTCAGCTCTGGAGGAAGGTCCTTGTCTTTTCTGAGCTTCTGCTCTTGGGCAGTCTTCATGTGGCTTGTAAAACACACCTTACACTAATCCTGCTTCATTAACATAGCAAAGACAATCCATTCCCAAATGGGATTATAACCACAGAGATAGAGGTTAGGATTTACAACACATGGTTTTGGGGGACACAGTTCCGTCCATAATACTGTCTTATTCCCATGATTGCGGTGGGTCTGAGGTTTGTGGGATGGTAGCTGGTTCATACAACTGCTCTCTTACCAAATATCAGCAGCCTCTTCTTTCATCAACCACTTCCCTGGTCGATACAAGTGTCTGATCAGGTTCCAGAGTTCCAAAATAAATGATTATGGTAGTCTTTTTTTCCAGTTTAATGGTTGTTTTGGTGGAGGAGCTGACCCCTAAAGCGTCTTACTCTGGCATTTTGTGTGACATCACTCCCTAATGGTACAATTTAAAAAATTCAGATTAAGAAGTAGTTTACTCATATATGCAAGATCGCCCACCTACATTTAATACACAATTAAGGTAATATGTAGCTATTTTTCTTAGGTTGTTGTTGGTTGTTAGTGACTTTTCTTATATCCGGGGGAAATAAAGTGAGAAACTTCTAGCTTTTCTTCTGAAATGTGTGAGCCCTTCAAAATATTTAGAAAATGAGACTTGTTAGTTTTTCTTATCAATTGGAGAGCAGTTATTTTGCATTATGATTAAATTCAGTTGAACATCCAGCCAGTTGACTTTTGTCATTTCTCATATACACCTTTTTTTCTGTGCAAACTCTGTCATCTGTAGGAAACCTTGCCATCATTAAAATAATTATAATTATTCATGTAATACAATTTCTTTAGAAGAGGTGTTTTCATTTATAGGAATGATATCTGTAGAATAAAAATAGTAGTACTAGTCTTAAAAACTTGGTTGTCATATACTGTTGCTAAATCTTAAATAATAATAATAGCTAAAATTTATTGAGGTTTTAATATTTATCAAGGATAATATTTTGTAAGCTTTATCCCATTTAATTTTTCCAACTACTTTGTGAAATTGATTCCTGTTAACCTCTCAGTTTTTTAAATGAGGAAATTGAGGCTTAGAGTGGTTAAGAAACTTGTCTATTAATGGCAGAGCTGGATTTGAGCCTAGATCTATCTGGTGCCAAGGCCATGTGTTTTGACGGTTTCCCTTTCAGTCCCTGAAATGTATCTTTTTTAAAATTTGTATGCAACATAATGATATATATTTATCTAGTGTTTTGTTGTTTGTTAAGTGCCTTTTTAAAAATTACCATTAAAAAAAATTTTTTTTATTGTACTTTAGATGAAGGTTTACAGAACAAATAGTTTCTCATTAAACAGTCAGTACACATATTGTTTTATGACATTGGTTAACAACC
>NW_004443983.1:1567610-1599915 GCF_000243295.1 Trichechus manatus latirostris | reverse complement strand
TATGTTACTGTTCTCAATTTGATTTCACATAGATAATTCTTTTTTTTTTTTCCTTTGTACCTTAGATGAGGGTTTGCAGAACAAACAGTTTCTCATTGAACAGTTAGTACACATATTGTCCTGTGACAATGGTTAACAACCCCACGACATGTCAACACTGTCCCTTCTCAACTTTGGGTTCCCTATCACCAGCTTTCCTGTCCCTTCCTGCCTTCTTGTCCTTGTCCCTGGACTGCTGTGCCTCATTAGTCCTGTTTTGTTTTATGAGGCTGTCCAATCCCTGGCTGAACGGTCAGTTTTGGGAGTGACTTCACCACTGAGCTAAAAGGGTGTCCGGGGGCCATACTCTTGGGGTTTCTCCAGTCTGTCAGGCTAGTAAATCTGGTCTTTTAAAAATTATTATTTTGTAACATCTTATGCAGAGTATATAATACAGAATTGTATACAGATTCTTGTAAGTCCCTAGTATCCAGTAATTACTTGTTGATTGGATTTAGTTGTTTTTAAAAGACATGTAAAGTGAAAAATATTGAATAATTGAAAAAGTGAGTACAGTAGTCCTGCTTTATCTGCAGGGGATATGTTCCAAGACCTCCTGTGGATGCTTGAAGCCACATATAGTGCTGAACCCTGTCTATACCATGATTTGTCCTATACATACATACCTACGATAAAGTTTAATTTATAAATTGGGAACAATAAGAGATTAACAACAGTAATAAAAAGAACAATTATAATAATAAACTATAATAAAATTTATGTGAATGATGAACCGGGACAGCATGAGATTTCATCATACTGCACGCTCATTTAACGTTTTTGAATCACGGTTGACCGCAGGTAACTGAAACCGTGGATAAGGGGGGCGGGGCTACTATAATTTACAATAACTATCACCCGGTAATCTACTTCTGAAAAATCAGCCATTGAATACCCTATAGAGTACAGGTCTATTCTAACACACATGGGATCATCATGAGTTGGAATTGATTCAATGGCAACTGGCTTTGGTGGGGACATTGGTGGTTTAGTGGTAGAGTTCTTGCCTTCTATGAAGGAGACGCAAGTTCGATTCCTGGCCAAAGCACTTCATGTATGTCCACTACCTGTCTGTTACTGGAGGCTATGTGCTGCTATGATGCCGAACAGATTTCAGCAGGGCTTCCAGACTAAGACAGATGAGAAAGAAAGGCCTGGTGATCTATTTTAGAAAATTAGCTAATGAAAACCCTATGGATCACAGCTGTCTCACCTACAACCTATCATGGGGATGGTGCAGAACTTGGCAGTGTTTTGTTCCATTGTGCGTGGGATCGTCACGATTTAGGGGCCAACTTGACAGAAGTTAACAATAACAGTCACACAGGTGACAGGGAAGAGAATGGGCTTATTAAAATTGTACAAAGCATAGTAAAAAGGAAGTGTTCCTGTGAATTATATAAAATGTTATTTTCTATAAGCTGTGTCAAAGAAGAATAATCAGTAATAAAAAATCAGTAATTAAAAAAAATCACATATATCAACTTGGCTAGTTTTTACACAACATCATAATAGTCTTGGAAAGCTTAACACAGTAATTTAAGAGAAAGGGAAGAAGTCTTGAGGTGACCCAAAAGGGTTGAGTTACTATATAGATATATTAAATGACTTATTACTAGTGAATTTTTGAATTTTACTCCCTCAATACAGAAAAATACTCTCTATATCTTTTGATAATTTTGAATGATTTAAATGCTGGGAAGTATGGTGGCTTTTCTCTGATTGTTATTCACATCTTTCTGCTAACTTTAAGTAACCTAACCAAACCAGTTGCTGTCAAGTTGATTTCGCTCATGGCGACCCCATGTGTGTCAGAGTAGAACTATGCTCCATAGGGTTTTTAATAGCTGATTTTTTTGAAAGTAGATCACTAGACCTCTCTTTCGAGGTGCTTCTGGGTAGACTTGAACTGCCAGCCTTTCAGTTAGCAGCCACACGGTTAATTGTACTACCCAGGGACTCCTAGGTAACCTATCAGTGTGAAATATGGGCTAAGCACATTTCATCTTAATGGTAAGTTATTAGTCTGTTTTTGTTTTTCTTTTTCAGAATGAGCTGATACACAGGATTTAGTCTACCAGGAGAATGAAAGTTTGTGAGAGGTCTTTGCTGTTTATATGTCAAATACTATGTTATAGGTTTCAATTTAACACATTCCACCAAGAAAGTGGCATTACTTTTGCTTGGTTAGAGAAGGCTATAAACACTTATCTTAAAAAACAAAACAAAACATTCGCCTTATCTTCATTGTGTTTTAATGAGAGTAGATCGATGGATTCCTTTTTGTGGAATGTTCCTTAGGCAGTAGTAACAGTGTTATACCCAAATGTACTTCTTCTCCCCCCTTCCTATTACTTGATAGTTTTTTTTCCCTGGCTTATTTCAGTGGCAGGTGTTACAAAAAACATTTAATTTATAGTTAATCTTTTTTTTTTTTTAATTAAAAATAGCTTTTTTAAAATGAGAGCCTCAATCAGGTACGCTATGATGCATTTCTTACACAAAACTAGCCATATTTCTTGTTTTCCTCTTAATGTATTCTAAAACACCGAATACTAGTTACCTCTGTAATTCTTTCCCCACAGGCTGCTTTGTACCGCCTCAGTGGAGACTGGAATCCTTTACACATTGATCCTAATTTTGCTAACCTAGCAGGTCAGTTGCTAATAATGTGACCCTGTGAAAAAATATTAGCTTATCATAATACTCTAAATAGTATATTTAAAGACACTGGTAGTTTGTATAATATTTTAAAAATAGCCTTTTCTTACTTACGTGTATGTGAAGGATATTGAAAGGTAGGAGGTGTTGGTCAGAAAAATGGTATACTAGAAATTCAGATTTTAGTGGGGGAGGGAAGCTCCTGCTAGTGATAAATTCTAAGATAGGACCTTACAGGGATTGGGTGTTTGAGTTATTGTGGAGGACAAGGTCATTGGAGGAGAGATCAAGCACTAAAAGGATACGGAAGGATCATCTACATACATGGAAATTAAAATCACTGGATGATGACGGGTTACAACCAAAGCTAACAAAGAGAACAATTCTTTACATTCGCAGTTCTCTTAATTACTTTTCCTGTTTTTGTTGCTGTTTGATAATTTTCTTCCAGGAAGTATTATTCTGTAAAATAGTTTCCATGTTACTTAAAATAGATGGTATAATTCATGCTAATGCAGTTTAAAAATATACATAAAAAATCCCAAATTAACTGTAGCTGGTTTTTAAACATGACAAAAAACAAAACAAAACCTGTTGCCGTGGAGTTGGTGCCAATTCATAGCGACTCTATAGGACAGAGTAGAACTGCCCCATAGGGTTTCCAGGGAGCAGCTGGTGGATTTGAACTGCCAGCCTTTCGGTTAGCAGCCTGAGCTCTTAACCACTGTGCCGCAAGGGCTCCTTAAACATAACAGGTGCTTGTATTTAACTAAATTCTCTCTCTTTTTTAGGTTTTGACAAGCCCATATTACATGGATTATGCACTTTTGGATTTTCTGCCAGGCATGTTTTAAAGCAGTTTGCAGATAATGATGCATCCAGATTCAAGGCAATTAAGGTATATACATATTAATGCATTATTTGAAGAAAAGCAGTTTAGTGAATTCATTTAAAATAGGTACTGTATGGTAGTCATACACATTTTTATTGTTTCATTGGGTTGGCAACTACACATTTTAATTTTGTAGCTACAAATAGCTCTATACACAGGTGTTATCAGGATATTATATAAAATTACAATTTTAACAGATAAAGTGGATTTTATCTCTTATTTTATCATGTTATTAATTAGGAATATACATATACACCACGTGCCTTCTTATCAAAAACTCGAGATTTACTCTACTTTTTTTACTGTTTTATTACTTACTTTAATGTAATTGAAAATATTAACCCTAATGACCAAAGACCAGATGAGTTGTGGAATGACATCCAGGACATAATACATGAAGAAAGCAAGAGGTCATTAAAAAGACTGGAAAGAAGGAAAAGACCAAAATGGATGTCAGAAGAGACTCTGAAAGTTGCTGTTGAATGTAAAATAGTTAAAACAAAACAAAGAAGTGATGAAGTAGAAAAGCTGAACAGAAGATTTCAAAGGGTGGTTCGAGGAGACAAAGTAAAGTATTATAATGACATGTACAAAGACCTGGAGTTAGAAAACCAAAAGGGAAGAACACGCTCGGCATTTCTCAAACTGAAAGAACTGAAGAAAAAATTCAAGCCTTGAGTTGCAGTAGTGAAGGATTCTACAGGGAAAATATTAAATGACACAGGAATCATCAAAAGAAGATGGAAGGAATGCACAGAGTCACTATACCAAAAAGAATTGGTTGACGTTCAGCCACTTCAGAAGGTAGCATATGACCAGGAACCAATGGTACTGAAGGAAGAGGTCCAAGCTGCACTGAAGGCATTGGCGAAGAACAACATTCCAGGAATTGTCGGAATACCAATTGAGATGTTTCAACAAACGATTGCAGGGCTGGAAGCACTAACTCGTCTATGCCAAGAAATTTTGAGGACAGCTACCTGACCATCCAACTGGAAGAGATCCATAGTTACACCTGTTCCAAAGAAAGGTGATCTAGCTGAATGTGGAAATTATCAAACAATATCATTAATACCACATGCAAGTAAAATTTTTGCTGAAGATTGTTCAAAAGCAGATGCAACAGTACATCAACAGGGAACTGTCAGAAATTCAAGCCTGATTCAGAAGAGAACGTGGAACCAGTGATAATATCATTGCTGATGTCAGATGGATCCTGGCTGAAGGCAGAAAATACCAGAAAGATGTTTACCTGTGTTTTACTGACTATGCATAGGCATTCGATTGTGTGGATCATAACAAATTATGGATAACATCATGAAGAATGGGAACCCCAGAACCCTTAATTGTGCTCATGAAGAACCTATGCATAGATCAAGAGGCAGTTGTTCGAACAGAAGAAGGGGATACTGTGTAGTTTAAAGTCAGGAAAGGTGTGCATCAGGGTTGTATCCTTTCACCATACTTATTCAGTAAAAAAAAGCTGGACTATATGAAGAAGAACAGGGCATCAGGATTGGAGGAAGACTTATTAACAACCTGCATTATGCAGATGACACAACCTTGCTTGCTGAAAGTGAAGAGGACTTGAAACACTTAGACTGATGAAGATCAAAGACTACAGCCTTCAGTATGGATTACACCTCAACATAAAGAAGACAGAAATCCTCACAACTGGACCAATAAGCAACATTATGATAAACGGAGAAAATATTGAAGTTGTCAAGGATTTCATTTTACTTGGATCCACAATCAACACCCATGGAAGCAGCGGTCAAGAAATCAAACGTTGCATTGCAACGGGCAGATCTGCTGCAAAAGACCTCTTTAAAGTGTTAAAAAGCAAAAATGTCACCTTGAAGACCAAGGTGCGCCTGACCCATGCCATAGTGTTTTCAGTTGCCTCATATGCACGTGAAATGCATATGACCATAGCTGGACAATGACTAAGGAAGACCGAAGAAGAATTGATGCCTTTGAATTATGGTATTAGGGAAGAATATTGAGTATACCATGGACTTCCAGAAGAACGAACAAATCTGTCTTGAAAAAAGTACATCCAGAATGCTCCTTAGAAACAGGGATGGCATGTCTATGTCTTACATACTTTGGATGTGTTGTCAGGAGGGATCAGTCCCTGGAGAAGGACATCATACTTGACAAAGTACAGGGTCAGCGAAAAAGCGGAAGACCCTCAACAAGATTGATTGACACAGTGGCTGTAACAACGGGCTCAAGCATAACAACGATTGTGAGAATGATGGAGGACTGGGGATCATTTTGTTCTGTTGTGTGTAAAGTCGCTATGAGTTGGAACTGACCCTATGGCACCTAACAACAAGAACAACGTATGTGAACTCTAATAAACACTTGCCTACATCAATTGGCTGCAGTTGTTTTTAGCTCTTGTATTTTTATGTTAATTTTAAGTTTTTATCCATTACAAATAACAACAAAAAATATCTGTGCACACAATATCTTTGCATAAGAATTAGTCAAAAGATACATACTAAAAAAAATTTAAGACTTAGTTCCAAATAGCTCCAAAAGCTCTTATCACTTTATGTTCCATGCAGCAGTAAAAATGCATTTTCCCATGCCTTATTCTTGATAACACAGCTAGTATTATGCTTTTCCATTTTATTACAACTATTTTTATAGTTAACTAGTAATATGTGCACAAAACAAATAAAATAGTATAGAAAGTTATGAAATGAAAAGTAGTAGTATATTGCTCTGTATACCCACCCCAGGTCTCATTCCCCAGAGGTTAATTACTACCATTTTTAAATGCTTCGTTTAAGTTGTTCTGGTGGTTGCTTCTGTAACTCTGGTTAATGTGATTATACTCTTTGTTGGTTCATCAAGATTAAACACTATTTATTGGCCCCCTATATTAGGTATGTTCCCCACGTGTCTGTCAGTTTGTCATACTGTGGGGGCTTGGGTGTTGCTGTGATGCTGGAAGCTATGCCACCAGTATTCAGATACCAGCAGGGTCACCCATGGCAGACAGGTTTCAGCTGAGCTTCCAGAGTAAGACAGAGTAGGAAGAAGGACCTGGCTGTCTACTTCTGAAAAGAATTAGCCAGGGAAAACCTTATGATAGCAGCGAAACATTGTCTGATATAGTGCTGGAAGATGAGCCCCCCAGGTTGGAAGGCCCTCAAAAGACGACTGGGGAAGACCTGCCTCCTCAAAGTAGAGTCAACCTTAGTGACGTAGATGGAGTCAAGCTTTCGGGACCTTCATTTCCTGATGTGGCATGACTCAAAATGAGAAGAAACAGCTGCAAATATCCATTAATAATCAGAACGTGGAATGTACAAAGTATGAATCTAGGAAAATTGGAAATCATCAAAAATGAAATTGAATGCATAAACATTAATATCCTAGGCATTAGAGAGCTGAAGTTGACTAGTATTGGCCATTTTGAATCAGACAATCATATAGCCTACTGTGCTGGGAATGACAGCTTGAAGAGGAGTGGCATTGCATTCTTCATCAAAAGGAACATTTCAAGATCTATCCTGAAGTACAGTACTGTCAGTGATAGGGTAATATCCATACGTCTACAAGGAAGACCAGTTAATACGACTGTTATTCAAATTTATGCACCAACCACTAAGGCCAAAGATGAAGAAATTGAAGATTTTTACCAACTTCTGTAGTCTGAAATTGATCAAACATGCAATCAGGAAGCACTGATAATTAGTGGTAATTGGAATGCGGAAGTTGGAAACAGAGAAGGATTGATAGTTGGAAAATATGGTCTTTGTGATAGAAATGATGTCGGAGATTGCATGATAGAATTTTACAAGATCGACAACTTCTTCATTGCAAATACCTTTTTTCACCAACATAAATGACGACTATACACATGGACCTCACCAGATAGAATACACAGGAATCAGATCGACTACATCTGTGGAAAGAGATGATGGAAAATCTCAATATCATCAGTCAGAACAAGGCCAGGGGCTGACTGTGGAACAGACCATCAGTTGCTCATATGCAAGTTCAAATTGTAACTGAAGAAAATTAGAATAAGTTGACAAGAGCCAAAGTATGACCTTGCGTATATCCCACCTGAATTTAGAGACCATCTCAAGAATAGATTTGACGTGTTGAACACTAATGACCGAAGACCAGATGAGTTGTGGAATGACATCAAGGACATTATACATGGAGAGAGCAAGAGGTCATTAAAAAGACAGGAAAGAAAGAAAAGACACAAATGGATGTCAGACTCTGAAACTTGCTCTTGAACACTGAGTAGCTAAAGCAAAAGGAAGAAATGATGAAGTAAAAGAACTGAACAGAACATTTCAAAGGGTGGCTCAAGAAAACAAAAGTGAAGTATTATAATGACATGTGCAAAGAGCTGGAGATAGAAAACCAAAAGGGAAGAACATGCTTGGCATTTCTCAAGCTGAAAGAACTGAAGAAAAAATTCAACCCTGAGGTTGCAATAGTGAAGGATTCTGTGGGGAAAATATTAAACGATGCAGGAAGCATCAAAAGATGGAAAGAATATACAGAGTCATTATACCAAAAAGAATAGGTCGATGCTCAACCATTTCAAGAGGTAGCATAAGATCAGAAACTGATGGTACTGAAGGAAAAAGTCCAAGTTGCATTGAAGGCATTGGTGAAAAACAAGGCTTCAGGAATTGACGGAATATCAATTGAGATGTTTCAACAGATGGATGTGGCACTGGAAGTGCTCACTTGTCTATGCCAGGAAATTTGGAAGACAGCTACCTGGCCAACCAACTGGAAGAGATCCATATTTATGCCTATTCCCAAGAAGTTGATCCAGCTGAATGCGGAAATGATCGAACAATATCATTAATATCACATGGAAGTAAAATTTTGCTGAAAATCATTTAAAAGCGACTGCAGCATTGTATCGGCAGGGAACTGCCAGAAATTCAGGCCGGATTCAGAAGAGAATGTGGAACCAGTGATATATCATTGCTGATGTCAGATGGATCCTGGCTGAAAGTAGAGAATACTAGAAAGATGTTCACCTGTGTTTTGTTGACTATGCAAAGGCATTCAGCTGCGTGGATCATAACAAATTATGGATAACATTGCAAAGAATGAGAATTCCAGAACACTTAATTGTACTCATGAGGAACCTGTACCTAGACCAAGAGGCAATCGTTCAGACAGAACAAGGGGATACTTTGTGGTTTAAATTCAGGAAAGGTGTGTGTCAGGGTTGCATCGTTTCACCATGCCTATTGAGTCTGTATGCTGAGCAAATAATCAGAGAAGCTGGACTATATGAAGAAGAACGAGCCCTCAGGATTGGAGGAACAACCTGCATTATGCAGATGACACAGCCTTGCTTGCTGAAAGTGTAGAGGACTTGAAGCACTTACTGATGAAGATCAAAGACAACAGCCTTCAGTGTGGATTACACCTCAACATAAATAAAACAAAAATCCTCACAACTGGACCAATAAGCAACATTATGATAAATGGAGAAAAGATTGAAGTTGTCAAGGATTTCATTTTACTTGGATCCACAATCAACACCCATGGAAGCAGCAATCAAGAAATCAAAAGACGCATTGTATTGGGCACATCTGCTGCAAAAGACCTCTTTAAAGTTTTGAAAAGCAAAGATGTCACCTTGAAGACTAAGGTGTGCCTGACCCAAGCCATGATATTTTCAATTGAGTCACATGCATGCAAAAGCTGGACAGTGAATAAGGAAGACTGAAGAAGAGTTGACGCCTTTCAATTGTGGTGTTGGCAAAGAATATTGAATATACTGTGGACTGTCAAAAGAATGGACATATCTGTCTTGGAAGAAGTACAACCAGAATGCTCCTTAGAAGCAAGAATGGCGAGACTACGTCTTACATATTTTGGACATGCTGTCAGGAGGGATCAGTCCCTGGAGAAGGACATCATGCTTGGTAAAGTAGAGGGTCAGCGAAAAAGAGAAAACCCTGAACGAGATGGATTGACACAGTGGCTGCGACAGTGGGCTGAGTCATAACAACCATTGTGAGCATGGAGCCGGTCAGGGCAGTGTTTCGTTCTGTGGTACGTAGGGTCGCTATGAGTCGGAACCGACTCAGCGGCGCCTAACAACACCAACAACATATTAGGTATGTAGTCTCTGGGTAGTGCAAATGGTTAAATGTTCTGTTACTAAACTAACCAAAAGGTTGGCGGTTTGAACCCACCCAACAGCAACTTGGAAGAAAAGCCTGGTCATCTGCTTTTGAAATGTCACAGCCTTGAAAACCCTATGGAGCACAGTTCTACTCTGCAACACATGGGATCGCAATGAGGCAGGATCGACTAAATGGCAACTTTTTTTTTTTTAAATACTAGGTATATCCTTTTCCTGCTAATTTTATCGCATTATTAGTTTCAGTTATTTTATGACTTGAAATATATTTAATCCTCTGTTCTGTTTCCTTTTTGTTATCCCTACCTCTCTCCCAGTTTCTTCCCCCCCTGCACAAATTGAAGAGTTTCACTTTACAGCATTTTTAACCCAAAAACTCATTTATTTTATAGGTTCGTTTTGTAAAACCAGTATATCCAGGTCAAACTCTACAAACTGAGATGTGGAAGGAAGGAAACAGAATCCATTTTCAAACTAAGGTATGAATGATAGTGTCTGAAGTACTTTGTTTTGTTATCCTCTTCACCACACTTCATAATTTTGTCCCAGCTTATCATTTCTTTCGTTAGTACTATGGATATGAGATAAAACCTAGAAATTTTTTTTTGTATCATTGGTAATTTTTAATTGAAAATAAAGTGCCTTATGCACCTTCCTTTTTATTTTCTATTTTCCTCTCAACTAAACTGGTACGTGTCTCCAAAGCAGTTGCACAGCTGTTCTGAGAGCCTGACCACCCGTAACTTTTTGACTCAAGCAATCAACCTAGTTCTTGTCAAAGTATGATTTCCAAAAAGTTGAAGGCATGACTGTCAGACAGGTAGAGAATGAACATGTGACGAAAATTTATTTAACTCACTAATGCGAGACCTAGCAGATGATAAAAATGTTTCAGAAGAGAATTAGCGAAACAGATTTATGTAGTTCAACAGGAAAGACATTCCAAAATAAGTTCGGTGAGTTACAGACAAACTTATTTAAAGTCTGTATTAGTTTCCTAGGGCTGTAATAAATTATCACACACTGGGTGGCTTAAAACAACAGAATTTATTCTCTAACAGTTGTGGAGGCTAGAAGTCTGAATTCAGGGTGTTGGCAGAACTGTGCTCTCTCTGAAGTCTCTAGGGGAAGATCCTTCCTTGTGTCTTCCAGCTTCTAATAGCCCCAGGCACTCCTGGGTTTGCGGCAGCATAACTCCAGTCACTTTCCTCTGTTTACTCATGGCTGTCTTCCCTCTGTGTCTGTCTGTCTGTGTGTATCCCTTCTCTTTTTATAAGGACACCAGTCATGTTAGATTAGGGCCAACCCTACTTCAGTATGACCTTATATTAACTGGTTACATCTGCAAAGACCCTATTTCCAAATAAGGCCACATTCATAGGTACTAGGGGTTAGAACTTCAACATATCTTTTTGTGGGGGTCACAATGCAACATATAACAATGTCCTACAGAAAAATAAAACCATATTGCTTATAACTGTCTTTTCTACTGGACAGGAATCATTTGGACCTTGATCACATAAAAATTCACAAATTAACATGTTACCTCACAGAGTGTAGGCCTAATCAACAGTAAATAACATGCCACATAAAAGTGTATGTGTCTGTAGTTGGAGCCCTGGTGGTGCAGCAGTTAAGAGCTCAGGCTACTAACCATAAGATGGGCAGTTCTAGCCATAAGCTGCTCCTTGAAAACCCTATGGGGCAATTCTACTCTGTCCTATAGGGTTGCTATGAATTGGAATCAACTTGACAGTAATGGGTTTGGTTTTTGGTTTTTTGGTTCCTATAGTTAAATAATTTTTGGGTGAGACTATTAGTAACATTCAAATAACATGCAGTCCTCTTTTTACTTTATTTTCAGGTTTTTAGACAAATTTGTTAACACAGTTGACCAGGCTGATTCTTTTTGGCCTTATCATTTTGTATTATCTAGGTGGTCTGTGTTCAGCAGTTTAAACAGCACTGGCAATAATAACAGCTTTTGTTTATTGAGTGTCTATAAGCAGGCTCTACCATCATCTCTAACATGCATAACAACTCTGCATTTACAGATAAGGACATCTAGGGTTATATCTCTTAAATAACTTGCTCATGGTCACACAGGAAGTGGTGGAGCTGGGATAGCCTAGCGCCAAAGCTTCTTACTGTATCACGTTTTCTTTCATAAATAGGTAACTATACAGAACTCTTCCTGCATGGTTGCCTCACTCCCAGTTCCTGCTTCTTTCAATTTTGTTTTCTTAATCTACACTCACACCTTTATTCCACTTTTCAAATTCCTTCTGCTTTCAGGCTTCAGTTCAAGCGCTACCTTGCCCTGTGGCAGTCCTTCTTTCTTACCCATACTAATGTACATATTGGCTTTCTCTGAAATTCTGTTGCAGTTAATATCTGTGCCACACATACTGTGGCGCCCTCTTATTTTCTAATCAATTCATATGAGTAAGTTTTCTTTTTCAGACAAAGTTATGAACTCTAAGGACCATGACTGTATTACATACAAGTTTTTATTTTCCCAGAATACTAGTAATGAACAGTACATAATTTCTATAGATATAACCGAAAAGGACAGAGAAGTAGTTTGATATCTGAATATAACACATTCTTTCCATTTTGATAAATTCTAAGCGTGTCTTCTTTTCAGTATAAACCAACAAACCAAACACATTGCTGTCAAGTTGATTGCAACTCATAGTGATCCTGTGGGACAGAGTAGAACTGCCGCATAGTGTTTCCAAGGAGTGGCTGGTGGTTGCAACTGCTGACCTTTGTTTAGCAGCCGAGCTCTTAACCACTGCTCCACCAGGGCTCTTCTTTTCAATATATTTGCTAATTTTTCCCCCAGTGATTAGCAGTTCTCTTGTTCTGTTATTTATATGTGACTCCGGCCTTCCATTTCTTCCTCCCATCTCATTTCATTCCTCACTCCCTTTTTCCTTCCTTTCTGCTGTATGTTAGGAAACATTTTAAACCAATGTTCCAAAATGATATAAGAAAGTAATTTACTAAATTTTGTTCATAAATTGTCTCTTTCCATGCTTTTTACTATATATAATTTGAAGTAAAGTGAACAAAATATTTAAAAGATATTTTTATTTCCAAGATATGATGGAAGTAGTTAAGGGACAATGATCTTCCAGATTATTACAATGAAAGTTTTAATAAATGCTATCTTAATATTTAGAAACTTATCCTATACATTTGTAGCAATACCATACTTTCTATGGAAGAATAGCTATTGGAATAATTTTAGATGAAGAATTAGGAATTAAGAGTTTGAGTTCATTTAACTGCTGTTTTGATAAATGGCTACTTAATCATTTACTTATTGCTATACACTTCCTATTTGAAATAACTAGAATTATTACCTTAAGACCACTATGGCCTGTTCTGGCCTATTTTATTCTACTAGTACTTTGAGCACTAGTACCTCATGTAGATATTGTGCCATGCCGTTTGCTATCCATAAGATTTCAGCAGTTCTCACTCTGGCTGGCTGTTAGACATACTTGTATTTAAAAGAAAAAAAAATCAGAAAATATTAATGTTCAAACCCCACCCCAGACCATTTAAGTAAGAATCTTTGGAGATAGCGTCTGATTGTAAGTATTGTTTAAAAGGGCCTCAGCTGATTTTGCAACTAGGGTTAATAACAGTTGTATTAAGTCAGTAATCATTCATGTTTATTCATTCTGATGTTTACTTCATCAGCTATTCATTTAATTTGGCTTTTTTTTGGCATATCTAGAGGCAATGTAAATTAAAAACAAAACTTTATACTGCTTCACAAGGAAATTGCATTTCCTTTGGAATCATCAGCATAAACCTTTTTTTTTTTTTCCTCTTGTGTACCCTTATAAGAACAAAGAAACTGGAGATATTGTCATTTCAAATGCATATGTAGATCTTGTGACAACATCTGAAGCATCTGATATTTCAGCTCAGACAACCTCTGAGGTAGGTTATAAAAGCTGGTATCCAAACAATTCCTTGATTTGTGATTTCGTTAGATCACTTGGACAATGTTCAGACTACTTTAGAAAGACTCTTAATTCTTGAGCTAAAGGATAGTAATTCAAAACTATTTGGAATAAAAGGAATATTTCGATAACTTAAGAATTTTTTTAAAACTTTTTTTGAGGGGAAAGTCATTTGATCTCCATAATATTCTGATGAAAGTGATGGAACCTCTCCTCAAAAAAAAAAAAATGCATGTACACACAGCCACATAAAATTTTGTGTGCAATTTCAAGGAGCTGATGGACCCCTTGAGGTCCATCTGTAGACCTCAATTTAAGAATTTCTAGCTTAGTTAGATTCTTAGTTGGATATTTTATGCATTCTAGTAGATCTTGAGGAAGTGAAGAAATAACTTGGGTGTCTTTCAAGAGAAAATAATTAGTATTTATTAGTTACTAATAAATTAAGTGTAAGACTGTCTAAATCAGTTGTTTAATGAGAATTTTAAGCAAACAGTATTTTGGAGAATAACAGATTAAAAGGTTAAATATCCGGAGCCTGTTTCTTTACTTAAAAAGATTTTAAGTAAATGCAACTGTAAAAGCAATAGCATGTATTATTTATTAAAACATTTGTATTACCCTCCATTAACATGCTGAAACTTTTGATAAAACATGTTTACATTCTCTGCCTCCAAAATAATAACTTTCTAAACCTTTTTATAGTGTTGAGTTCTTCATACCCACATGATCTTTGTCTCTTAAGTCATATTATCCCATAACTTACTGAAGATTAAAATCCTTTCAGAAAAATCTAAAATAAAAAAAATGTATGAAGTTTTAGGACTAGAAGGAAATTTAAGCTTCATGTAATTTAGGCCTATTTTACAAACAGAAACAAGACTAGAGAAGTTGGTTGATTTGTCTAGAATCTTCCTGCTGAAGTTTGACTGGAACATAGGATGTCCAGTTCCTGGTTAACTTTTAAAATATTATTTCTGAATTCTGATAAAAGTAAAATCCTCCAATTAAGAGGGTTGAGGTTCACGATGATCATATATAAATATAAGGAAAGTGTGAATGAAGCCTAGTGTGGGAAAAAAACAACTAGTTTATTTGCCTTATTTATGTGCCAGTCATTCTTTTAAAAATCACTTATATTGCACACGTTTTATGATTATTTTTCCCTTTGAGTCATTTTCACAGAACTTTTAACATTAACTTTTCTTTTTTTGCTAGGGCGGGGAGCTTCAGAGTACCCTCGTGTTTGAGGAAATAAGTCGCCGCCTTAAGGATGTTGGGCATGAGGTGGTAAAGAAAGTAAAGGCTGTATTTGAGTGGCATATCACTAAAGGTGGAAATGTTGCAGCTAAATGGAGTGAGTCATATCTCTAATTCTTTAATGTTCTAAGGCAACTCTTAGTAAATGGAGATAAAATATCCTTGTTATAATTAAAGCCTGTCTCTTTGAAGATAGGTAAACCCTGCCTTCTTGGGAAAGTTGTTCTTAGAAACTAGTGGTTTTCAGGGCATCCAAAGACATGATGCTTTTCAGAGATCTAGGGAATCACTTAAAATGAAAATGTCAATTTTAAAGATTTCATTGTTAATACCTGAAATTAGTACTTTTAAACAGTCATTTTGGCTGTATGATTCTTTAATTAAACTTTAACTTCCTCTTAACATAAAGCAAGTTCATCAGGTTAAATGAAATATTTTTAAGTCATTATATTTTGACAATTTAAAAATTATTTTTTTCATCCCAAATAGCTGTGGCTCAGTTTTAAGACTGTTTTATTCCTCATTACAATGAAAGAATCATGATAAATGCCCATTTAGACCAAAAACTTAAATGTATCTCTAATTCAACTGAAACTTTTTGAAATTGATGCCGGTCATTCTTGTTTCCGTTATGATCTCTTCAGGTTCTTATTTGTCAAAGCTAACAATCAAATGGGATCTTAAGGCTTTCTCTGAAAAGGTTCACTGGCCTTGTCATTTGATTTGATTCTCAGCTCTGCACTTATTGCTTCCAGTTTCTGGTACTTGTTTTCTCCCAGTCTTCGTGTCATTGAGCTAAGTCACAGGAGCTGGCAGCAGTAGAAACTATGTAGGTCTTTTGACTTATGGTGTCTTAGAAGATGATTCCATGTTGTCGTATCTAATTTTGCATTTTGGTGCTTAATGACATGAAATAAATAATTGAAAGATTTGGTTTAGGGAGTACCTAACTTTTTTTTTTTTGGCAAGCAGTTTTTAAAATGTTTTGCTAAATATTTAATTATCAAATACTTTGTTTTTTAAATTGTTAACTTGTCCCAGCCTTGTTTCTATCATTGGAGTAGTGATATAGCAGTAATCAAAAACTCTGGGCACAGTGGGTAGGAAGTCTTTTAAAATTGAATTAGTCTAGGTCTAGAAGGAATTAAGAGAGTTCTAGTGTTAGTGTTGGGTTAGTGTTGAGGAGGAGGTCAGCACTGATTTTGGCTGTGGAGGAGGAGGAGATTTGGAGGCTGCATGCCTGAGGATGTTGACTTTGTTACTAGAAGTGAGAAACATGGGAGAGGAAGGGAGTTTGGGAGAGAAGATGATGAGCTGTGGTGCCAGAAGTGTAGCCAACTGAGATCTGGACTAGATTGTAGGGTCTAGAATTTAGGGATTAGTTCACAGTGGGAGACAGGAAGTTCAAACCATATTCATGGAGATGGTCGCTAGAACAGAGAGCATTAACTTTGCCACTTTGCTTCCTGGCACCCAAAAAGAAAATGAAGGGAAAGTCATTGTTGGCCCTACAAGATTATTTGTTGTTCATGCTCACTTTGCAGAGCAATGGTTCCAGTATTTCCATTTGTGTATAAACAAAGTGAACATCAGAGAATTTGGCCCATGGATTTTAAATATGCATTTTATTGTAACTCTAGGCACAAATACAGTCCTGTGTTTTCAAAGAGGAACCTATTTGTTGTTTGAATGTATCCAATAGCTGTAAAATAGCCATACCACTGAAAGCTTTTAAGAAGACAGATTTATTTTTATGTGCTAATGATACAACGTTGTTCAGTAAAAATCTGTTTTGTTTTCTTTAGGATGATAGATTTAAGTAGGTTGGCATTGAGCAATTTGATTATTTTGCTCCTAAATGGAAATTTAGTTTCCTTTCACATATTTGTAATCTTTTCCATTATAAAAACATAATTGGAATTTACATTTAGATAGCAAGACTATATAAATATTACACATTTTTGCTTGAATATTGTTTGTTAAGTAATAAAGTGAGTTTGGTTTTACAAATATGTTCTGTCATTAATTGTGTAGAACTAAGGCTACACATCTGGACTAAATCCAGGCATCTATTATGTACTATATGACAATAAATGGATGAAGATGTTCTTTGAATGTTAGGGGTCATCTGTTTTCAATCTTGGAAATTTGCCGGAATATGAAAGACTGTGTACAGATTAGAGTACTAGCATTCTTTTAAGATCAGAATACATTCATTCTTGAGGATACGGTTTACAACCTACTAGCTCTTGGGGTGTGCTGATGTTACAGCAATGAAACCAGATTACCCTTTGGAACTTCTCAGCATGGATATAAACTAAGTCTTAGGGTGATAGATCCAAACTTTGATTTCAGATCCAAATGAATGTCTCATACATTTATACAAAAGTCTTGAAGGACCTTTGGAAAGAAATATGCTCTCCAGTCAGGGATGGGGGCCTGTTTGTTAGATAGGCATCTACTTGAGGGCCACTCTCTACTCCTATAGCAACAGTGGCTGCATCCCCTCTTACCAAGAGTAGCATCTGACTGCTTGCCTGTGGGCATTTACTCTTCAAAAGTACTCACAAAAGCACCTTTTAAAAATCACCTAAAACAAATATGACTTTCCGTCTTGCTGTGGATGTTATTCATCTAAATATCTTTCTGGTAATTTTTTATTTTGAAATAATTTCAGTCTTACAGAAAAGTTGCAAGAATAATATAGACAACTTACATCTATCCACCCATTTTCTCCACAAAGTGTTAACATTTTATCCCATTTGCTTTATTATTTTTCTTTTCATAATATGTTGTTATTTTTTGAGCCATTTGAGAATAACTTACAGACATGATGTCCCTAAATACTCTAGCAGCATTTCCTAAGAACAAGACATTCTCTTATATTCACAGAACAAGTATCAAAAGCGGGAGGTTAACACTGATACAGTACTATTATCTAATCCATAGATTTTATTCATATTTCACCTATTGTCCCAATAATTCCTTTATAGCAAGAGAATAGTAATAATAATAATAATGAAAATGAAGAAAGAACTGATCAGGGTCTATTCTGGGATCATACTTTGCATTTAGTTGTTAGGTTTCTTTAGTTTCTTTTAATCTGGGATAGTTCCTCAAGCTGCCTTTGATTTTCATGACCTTGACATATTTGAAGATTACAGGCCAGTTATTTTGTAGTGTATTCCTCAGTTCTTCTTTATTTTTTTTTTGTGACTAGATTGTATTTATAGATTTTTGACAATAGTAGTATAAAAGTATTGTGTCCGCTGTGATTTTTTTTAATTTTAATTTTTAACCTTATTATTATTTTTTTGATAGAGACCCTTCTTTCATGTGGTTTACTAATCATCCATTTAACAAATAGTTACTAAGCACTTCCCATTCAAGGAAGTGTAGAGGATACGAAGATAAGACGTATCAGTTCTAGCAAGGACCTTATAGACTTCAGGGAAAGAGGTATAAATAAAAATAACTCCTTGTCCGGGAGGATTTTATCTTATGAATAAATAAAAAAATGCTCAAGTTTGTCATGCATGAACTTGTTTAGTTTATTGCAAGGTAGTCATGGCAAGGCATGCAAGTAAGACCTCAAGACATTCATTTAGCATTAGAGAATCAGAATTAACAATTAAAATGTTAGTTTAAATGTTAGAGACCGGATCTTTAGACTTTAGGCTTTTACCTTTAATGGATGGTCTTGGGGAGAAGACTTGACCACCCCTTGAACTCAGGGGAGGTCTCGCGTAGCTAGGGTTTGAGGTCGGCTGTGGCTCAGTTTTCAGACTGAGAGTCAGAGAGACGTTTTGCTTCTGTCCTCTCTGAAAATGAAGAGAATCTATGGGTTTATATACCCTGTGTGCTGCCATGTTCAACTATAATTGGTGTGTTTTATTGCCAGTTAAGGAATTGTTGTATGACATATTTATGTTTTGTTAATTTATATTATGTTTTATTGCCAACTAGGGAATTGTTGTATGACTTATTTATATTCTTGTTTGCTGCATGTTTCAAGGCCAAGTTAATTAAAAATTTATGGGAATTGTTTAGTGACCTAGTTATGTTTGGTTAATTTTTAGAGATTTGATTACTGTTAAATTCCGTTATCACAGAGTGCACAGCCCAATATCAGAAAGTTATTTATGATATACTTCTATTATCTTATTTTCAAGGTTAGAACTTTCTAACAACTTGTAGTTAGAGAGCATTACAGAAATATATGTTTCTAGGTTCAAAAATTCTCTATTTAGAACTTCACATTCATATTATAAGTGACTTATACATCAAATCTGTTGCCATTGAGTCAATTCTAATTCATAGTGATCCTATAGAACAGAGTAGAACTGCCACATAGGGTTTCCAAGGAGCGGCTGGTGGATTCGAAATGCTGGCCTTTTGGTTAGCAGCCTGAGCTCTTATCCACTATGCAACTAGGGCTCCAACTTATGCATAAGTGTTTAAAACTATTATAAAAGCATTATAACAGTGTAAAAGCATTAGAAGCATACATAATAGTGACTTACACATCTGCATTTTAAGAACGTTACAGAATCAGGTGTTATTTGAGAGCATACAGAAAGTGTACCTAACACTCCTTTAGTAGCCTTTTGTGATTTTTAAGGGATATATCTCAAGACCATCACTGATCTCCAAGTTTCCAAATGACATGTTCTCATCAAATAGCTACCCCCCCATTAAATACTGTGAAGTGTAACTGAAATTTTTATAGATTCTTTCAGAGGCTTATGTTGTTGTTGTGTAATCGAGTCGATTCCAACTCATAGCAACCCTATATGACAGACTAGAACTGTACCATAGGGTTTCCAAGGAGTGGCTAGTGGATTCAAACCACTGACCTTTTGGTTAGCAGCCTGAGCTCTTAACCACTACGCCACCAAGTTTAAGGATTATATAAATGCAGGGCTAAAATCATTCCTAAAACTTTAAAAATAAATCCTGCCACTTAAAGAAAATGAATACAATCTGTTTTTCATTTTTGCAGTTATTATCCATGGCCTCACAGGTGACTGCAAAACTCTAGGTGATGGTGGTGAATGATGACGCTCCCACCTGAGCCATGTGGACCATGACCTGAGCCACTGTAGAATTGGAAGTGCAACTCTTACCCCAAACTTCTGTATTCTTGCTAAGAACTTTCCCTTTCTTAGACATCTTCCGTTATTATTAGCACTAGTTATTAGCCTTCCACAAAGAAAAGTTGTATGGCTATACAAGAATCATGGCTGTGAAGTAGCACGTAAAAACCCTGGGTGAATGAGAGGGCAGGTGGACAGCTAAGAACCTTCATTAGCTAAGAGATGCTCCTACACTATACACTACACTATACCACTAAGGTGTGTTTGGTCCAGTTGGTTAAGAGCTACGGCTGTTAACCAAAAACTTGACAGTTCGAATCCATCGGCCACTGCTTGGAAACCCTATGGGACAGTTCTACTCCATCCTATAGGGTTGCTGTGAGTCAGAATTGACAACAGCAACAGGGAGTGGGCTTTTAGGCTTACTTGTGAAGAACAGTTTTTTGTTTTTTTGTTTTTGTGAGGGATTAAAACCATTCATGTTAAATCTGGTGAATGCCAGAGGTTTGCTTTTCTTGAGTCTTTCCTTTCCCTTCCCTCTTTCTTTCTGTCTTTTATACAGATAATAAATGAAAACACATACTATTAAGTGCCAGTGAGAACACAGGGCTTTTGCTTTTCATGCTACACTTCTAGTACCTCATATATTGCCTGACACCCATAGTAGAAACTCAACAATGAAGTGAGTGAATGAAGTACACAAAGCAAAAGGTCCCCTTCTTCTCACTTTCCCCCCTGCCCCCAAAAGCAACCATTATCTTCAAGTTCTTTATTTTGGTTTACTTGGCAAAGTCCTTTTCTGTATAAAGTTGGAGTGATTTAAGTTTCTTTTTGGAGCAGGGCCTAGCTAAGCAGAATGTAGTTAAGCACTCTGGGTCTTCATATGCGTGTGTAGCTTTTCCTTGACCTTAGACTGAAAGTTCCTTGCCTACTCTTAAGGAGGGCGATGTGATTGTAGCTCCTTCACTCTAGCAAGAGAAAGCATGTTCATGAGGCTGAAGCTGGAAGAGTGGAATTGGGCTTCCTGGATGACTGGCCTCATCATCATATATGAGGAAGTTAAAACTTTCTAGAATATAATTTTGGCATACCCATACCCATTGCCGTAGAGTCGATTCTGACTCATAGCAACTGTATAAGACAGAGTAGGACTGCCCCATAGGGTTTCCAAGGCTGTAAATCTTTATGGTAGCCCACTGCCACATCTTTCTATGATGGAGCAGCTGGTGGGTTCAAACCGCTGACCTTTTAGTTAGTAGCTGGGCGCTTAACCACTGAGCCTCTAGGGCTCCTTAACTTTGGCATAAAACTCTATAAATGTTATATATAAAGGATTGAAGGTAAAATTTTAATAGTTTTCCCAGCTGCCCAGCTATTTTGTTATATACAAAAACAGGCAGCAGACTAGTCCCTGTTTCTGGGATCCTTAGTCTTTCTGTTAGAAACAGTGTGCTAAAGAAAAAGAAGCTTATTTTAATGTTTATTCACAACAGTTAGGGCAGTACATATTTTACAAATAAATTGCAATGGCTAACAAACCAATTAGAATATTTTTCAAATTGATCTTGGCTACTTTGCTACCCACATGATGAAACCTTTGATGAATTCAGGTATTTGAAAAGTGACTAGGTTAAAAGTCATTGTGTATTCTCTCCACTCAACCCAACTAACATGCAACTATTTTAAAGCTTGATTTTTCTCCTTTGTTGACTGTAGAGTTTTCATTTGAATGTAAAGACCTTAACCATGTAACATAACTTGGCTTAACTTCCTTATATTTTTCTATATTAATTCACATTTGAAATATCTTTTGTATAAACTTTTTATTGAGGAAGAACCATTATTGATTTGACTGCTTTGAAGAACTTCTTTATAAAAAGGACAGCTTGACAAATAAAGGATCTTCTGAATTTTTCTAAATGACAGATTATGTATAAACTATAGATAGACTAAGTACTATATTAATTTGGAAAGTATTTTTTCTGCATTTTGTTTAGTCTGTTTTATCCTCATGTCGTGAAGGAAAAATGATGCATATTGGTTTCTTCCTGTTTTTCTCAGCCATTGATCTAAAAAATGGTTCTGGAAAAACATATCAAGGCCCTGCAGAAGGCTCTGCTGATATAACCATCATAATTTCAGATGAAGATTTCATGCAGGTGGTCCTGGGCAAGCTTGACCCTCAAAAGGTAATATTCTCAAAATGATCATTTATTCATCATTATTGCTTCCTATTTGATAATTGCACATTTTGAACTGACTCTAAAATTATGGTTTATGAGACAGATTCCTTCTTATTTATAAAAAGATATGAACCAAACCAAACCCATTTTTCTCGAGTTGATTCCTAATCATAGTGACCCTATAGGACAGAGTAGAACTGCCCCATAGGGTTTCTGAGGTTGTAATCTTCATGGAAGCAGATTGCCACATCTTTCTCCTGCAGAGTGGCTAGTGGGTTCAAACCACCAACCTTTAGGTTAGCAGCTGAGCACTTAACCACTGCACCACCGGGTTCATTGAAGAAGACACAGTTGGTACCAGTATTCTGGTTGCCAGATAATATACTTTTTTAATGGCGTTTCAGCTGATGCTGAAAATGGACTTTTTGGTTGAAATTCTTCTTTGACATACAGCAAAGCAATATAAAACTCACATCTAGACTTTTTAATGTATTATGTCAGTAGTTCATAGGTGAAAAACCATATGGTATTTGCATAAACAGAGAAAACCAAACCTGTTGACATCAAGTCGATTCCAACTTGTGGAGACCCCCTGTGCTACAGAGTAGAACTGCTTTTGGCTGTAATCATTACAGAAGCAGTTTTCCAGGCCTTTCTTCCATGGAGCCACGGGGTGGTTTTGAATAGCCAACCTTTAGGTTAGTAACCAAAAAAAAAAAACCCAAATCTGTTGTTGTTAAGTAGATTCGGACTCATAGCGACCCTATAGGACAGAGTAGAACTGTCCCATAGGGTTTCCATGGAGCAGCTGCTGGATTTGAACTGCCAACCTTTTGGTTAAGAGCCGAGCTCTTAACCACTGTGCCACAAGGGCTCCTCTTTAGGTTAGTAGCCGATTGCAAACTGCTTGGGCCCTGGGCCCTGTATATTAATAAATACTTAATAAAATTAAACATTCATTTCTGATATATAAAATTAAGGATTTCTAGAAAACTGGAAATGGAAGGATATTTTAACATAATGCAAGTGTCTTAATTTATGGTGAAACATTTAGAAATATTTCAGTGGAAAATCATAATTAAAACAAGAGGTCCCTCTCTGACCATTGTTAATATTGTTCTGGAACTTTTGGCCAATCCACAAACATATAAAATTGAAGTAACAGATGTAGCAATTAGATTAGAGAAGAAAAATTTGATATTTTCAAATCATATGACTATATAGCCAGAAATCCCAAGAGAATCAACTGATAATTTCTTAGAATGAAGAAGTTCAAAGAAGTGGTTGAACGTACAGTAATTATCCAAAAATAGCTTTCATCTAGCAGCAAATCAGAAAATGTAATTGAAAAATATTTTTATTTATAGTAACAACCGAAACTACAAAATATCAGTGACTACCTTGACAGTAAAAGCACAGCGCTTATTTGAAGAAAACTATATAATTTTATAAGGAACAGAAACTGTTTGAATGAACAAGGAAGTGCACTATTTTCTATGATAGGAAGACTAATTTAAAAAGGATTATGAAGTAGTATACAGGTTAAGAATATGGTCTTTGGCATCAGAAAAATCTCAGTTTGAATCCTGGCCCTATCATTTAATCTCTAAGCCTCACATCTCTCATTTGTTAAATGACTATAATAATAGTAATGATCTCAAAGGATGGGAACTAAATCAGAGAATATTTATAAAGAACTTAGAATAGTGCTTGGTGCAGAGTGAATGAGGCCTTGGTTGATTTCTTTCCAGGAATTTGTTTAGTACCCACTCTGAGTCAGGAATTGTTCTAGGTGTTAGATGAACAAGACAATGCCCCTGATGTTGTGGACCTTAGTTTTAGAGGGGCTGATGGAAAAGAAATATAATTTCAGGTTTGAAGAAAAATAAAGCATAGAAATGGGTAGAATAGGGATTGGCAAACTTTTATATAAAAACAGGCAGCAGACTAGATTTTGTGCATGGGCTGTTGTTTACCAACCCCTAGCTTAAAGTGTAATGGGTAGGAGAACTGTTTTAGATGGAGTTGTCAGAAGACACCTGATAGAGACCTGAACTAAGTGAAAGAATGAGCCATGTGGCTAAGGAAACCACTAATGCAAAGGTCTGAGGCAAGAGTCTTGGCTTAATGAAGTACTGTAACAGTGAAGAGGCCGGTAAGGCAAGTAAAATGAACAGTGGGGAGAGTGGTAGGAGCTGGGATGAGACAAGTGGACAGGGGTTGTATCACACAGGACCCATAGATCTTGGCGAGGAGTTTAGATCTTATTGAATGTGATAGGAAGCTCTCAAATTATGGAATGGCAGCATTTGATTTATAAAGGTAATTCTGGCCACTGAATAGAAAATTGACTTTGGTGCAGAGAATGGATAATCAAGATGTCTTTTCTAGATATGTTATATTTGAGATGCCTATATTAAAGGGAGACCTCGTAGCACAGTGATTAAGAGATCAGCTGCTAACCAAAAGGTAGGCAGTTCCAATCCACCAGCTGCTCCTTGGAAATCCTGTGGGGCAGTTCTACTCTGCTGTGAGCCGCTATGAGTTGGAATCGACTCGACAGCAGTGGCTTTAGGTTTTTTTTTATACATAAAGATTAAGTGTAGGGTTAGGGAAACATTTATATAAGTGCTAGGAATATAGACATTTGAGGGGTGAATGGATTATTTAGTGAGTGGTACTAAGACAGTTACATATAACTATTTAAGAAATGATAGTACTTTACTTCATTCCATATGCCAAAGTTGAAACCATATAGAATATAATTAAATGTAAAAAAATAAAAGCAGAGGCAAAAACTTGATGGAAACCTAGGTGTATATTATTATTAATGGTAATCCTTAAAGAAATCCTAATTAATATCAGGGCTTTTCTAAACTCATTTGACTCTCTTACCTTTTTCCCCACCTTGATGTTATCTATCATCATTATTATTCTGTTCAAAGACCTTAACTCCTAGTGTACAGTCTTTCTCTGCCACCAGCTCTTGCCAACAGACTTAGTGGTTTCTTTCAAGATTCATAAAAATGATTTCTCCAACAAAATGGACTCTTAGTTTATTGATCTCACTTCTAATTATCTTTTACTCCATTCCATGCCAGCTTTAGTCCTTATTAGCAGCATAAAAGTATAGCTCAATATCTGTTTTAAAACACTGCGTTTTTCCTAACACCATCACCTACAATTCCATTAACTTGTTATGTAATTCCTACTACTACAATTAAACTTCATTGAGGCTCTAGTTTATTGACACTACCCCTTTTTATTCATCGGCTCCCTTCTGTCTTTTCTTCTCATTCAGCTTAGATTCCATGGACCATCTTCATAATATCTCCCTTGAAAATACCTTCAACTCCCTTATCTCTCTTTCATATTACTTGCCTAGAAAACCTCACCGTGTTTTAACCCCACTTTCCACCATCTTTGCATCTGCATCTGAATAGATAAAGATGGCAGGAGAAAAGTTATACAGCCAAACTGGCTTTCCTTGAAGTTTTTGATCACGAATCTCAAATAGTCTCTAAGCACTGTCTAGAAATCTTACAGTTTTCCACTAAGCTTCCGTTCCTGTTGTCTGAGGTGATTATTTCATACTTGTTTCCTTAAAACTCCCACACCCTTATTTTTCCTTCATTTTTAACTAATGACCTTTATGCTTCACTGAAAGGACCAAAAAAAAAAAAAAAAAAATTTCAGATAAGAACTTGCACCTTCCCATCTACCAGATCTATTCTACCAACATCTGCGTTTGTCTTCTCTTTCTTGTGTCCTGTTACATTGAAGGAAGTCTCCCTCTTCCTGTGAAAGACTAGTCTCTTCATTTCTGTTCCAGATATCACCTACTCAAGGTCATTGCTGCTTCTTTCTTCCTTTTCTGCATCAGTATCTCCCATTCTACTAGATAATTCCCCACAGTATACAAGTAAGTTAACATCTTGTGTTTAAAACAAATACCTTGCCTTGACAGCAGATACCTATCAAACGTATATCATTTCTCTATTCCTTTTCATAAAGAATTGTCTAAGCCAGTTGCTGTCCAACAGAAATATAGTGTGGGCTACATATGTAGTTAAAAAAGTTAAACAGAAACAGGTGAAATTAATTTTAATAATATATTTTAGTTAACCCAATACACTCTCTCATCACTTACTGAGATGGTTAGGTTCCAAATACCAGGTCTTTATGTGAGATCAGTGTTATGTGAAAATGGAGGATGACCACATCAGATTACAAAATGGAGGATGACTGTACGATTACATAACTGCCAAACTGCTGAGAATCATGGCCCTGCCAGGCTGACACATAAACTTAGCCATCAAAGCTGGTGTTACTCTCGCCTCGCATCTTGGCATTCATTTCTGCCAGACGTACATCGTTAATGTGCAAAATAGATAGTATGTTTTTTGCTCTTGACATAAATAAGAAATATTGGATAATGAGATAGTTGTTAAGTGTGGAGAAAGTGTATATTCAAATCTTATCATTTTAACATGTAAGCAACATAAAAATTATTAATATTTTATATCTGTTTTTCAGAATCCAGTGTATGTTTTATACTTATATACAGTGCGTTTCAGATGGAACTAGCCACATTTCAAGCCACATGTGCTAGTGGGTAATTTATTGGGCAGCAAGGTTTAAACATTCTGTCTTGTCT
This sequence comes from Trichechus manatus latirostris, assembly GCF_000243295.1. NCBI lineage: Eukaryota > Metazoa > Chordata > Mammalia > Sirenia > Trichechidae > Trichechus > Trichechus manatus. The sequence continues at coordinate 1,572,990 of NW_004443983.1, read as the reverse complement.
TTGCTCTTCTGTCCTCTCTTATCTGGCTTCCACTTGTATCACTCCATTGATAACTGTTCTTGTATCACTCCATTGATAACTGTCTTTCAGTAGCAGTCAACTAGGTTAACAACCAACTTCTTGAAATATTTTCATCTTTTGGCTTTCATAACACTATATTCTCTTGTTTTGCTTTTTTCACCTCTGACCATCCCCAGTCTCCCTTGGTGTCTTTTCCTATTCCCAACCATTAAATTTTGGTTTTCCTCTTGGTTTATTTTAGGGCCCTCCTCTATATAAACACTCTTTTCCTGAAATGAATTAATTCATCCAATGATATTTAAAGCCATCTGTATGTTGACAAAGGAGCCCTGGTGGCAGAATGGTTAAGCTATTGGCTGCCAACCAAAAGGTTGGTGATTATTTAAACTCACCATTCGCTCTGTAGGAGAAAAGACCTGGCAATCTGCTCCTGTAAAGATTACAGCCTAGGAAACCCTACTCTATCTTATGGGGTAGCTGTGAGTTGAAATCCACTCAATGACACAAAACAACAACAACATACGTTGATAACTCACGGGTTTCAGTGTGTTATTCTGTCATCTTCTCTGACCTCCATAGTCACAGAACAGCTTTCTGCCTGACTTCACTGATTGGATGTCTCACGGCATCTCAAACTTACTGTGTGCAGTATAGAGTTCTTGGTTTATTTTTCTCCCCTAGTCTTTTCCTTTCTAGTAAATGGCATCATCATCTATCTACCCAAATTAATAAACCTAGAAATGTAAGAATTGTCTTAGATTCCTTCTATGTCTCTAAATACATTTCATTCTTAAGTCCTGCCTGATCTTTTTCCGAAATATATCTTGAATCAATTTTCTTCTCTTCATCTATAGGGATATCACCATGATCCAAGCCTCCATCATCTCTCACTTGGCTTAATAATACAACAGCTTCCAGACTAGTCGTACTGCTTCTAGTCTTGCCTCTCCATCCAGTCTGTTCTCTACTCAGGAGCCAGAGTAATCCTTTAAAAATGTAAATGAGACTACAGGGCATTCCACCTAATAAAAAAGACTCCAAGGATATATTGTTTTGCACCTAGATAAAATCTGAACTGCTTATTACCATGTCCTGTATCTCTTGCACATCTTTCTGTCTTTATCCCACACCAGTCTCCCCATTACTTATAATGCTTGTTTCAGTTACATTGTCTTTCAGTTCCTTCCTATCAACTTTTACCTCTTCAGTGTGTATACCATTGTCTTTTCTATCTTCCTGGATTGTTCTTGCTCCTGCTATTTCTGTGGCTGTCTTCATTTCATTCTTCATGCTGCCTTCGAGGAGGCATTTTGTAGCCATTTCATATAAAGTAATTCTTTCCTGTTATACTCTCTTGGGGCACCCTATTTTCTACTTTATACTATTTGTGACAGACTTTAATTATTTATTTACATTTTTTTTTAACTCCCCTACTTTAACGTTCGCTCCATGAGAACAGGAACAGTTATCGATTGCCAATGCCTAGAATATTGCCTAGTATGCAGTAGACAATTAATAGTTGCTGAGTAGATTAAAGCAAAGAAGGGAATAAGGAGCATTAATTCAATAGCAATAGGTTAGGCTAGGTAGAAAATAGAAACTTCTGCATGTCAGACTTCGTAAAATATTCCCCTAATCCTGGGGAAAAAAGAAAGGAAAATGATAATAGACAATATGTTAGTAATAACATAAAAAATTCTACAAAGCATTAAAACCTTATTAGAAAAGGTGGGCAAAAGATATTAACCAATAGTTAATGAAAGAAATACAAATGACTGACACAGAAAAGAAAAACTATTTTTCCAGCATCCAAAAATAGTAAATTAAAGCATATCATTGTTGCCTCAGATTTTCAAAGATTAAGAAAATAGTATTGTTAAGGTTACTGTAAGAGAATTCACATGCTGCTGGTGGGAATATAAAATTGGTGTAGTCTTTCTAGAAAGCACTGTGGCAGAGGTTACCAGACTTTCCTTGTTCATGGCACCCTTATAATCTCAACAGTTTTTGCATGGCACTCCTAGACCAAAAGAAATACCTAACAGTTCTGTTTATTAAATAGTTAGGTCCAAACAAGAGTAGCTTTTCGAGTTGTGTTGAATAGATACTGCTGTATGTCCTTCAGAAAAGTAAAATATTCTGGGGACTTCTGGTAACATGGCGCTCTAGGCAGAAGCACCACGCCGTCCCTCCACAGCAAAGATCTGAAAAACTAAGCCAAACAGAGAAAACAGCAATCCTGAAAACCTAAACATCAAATGAAGAGTTAAAGAACTCAGCCAAGCACCAAATGGAATAAGAAACTGACAGAGAATACAGAGCGAGGAGACGTACACGGAGAGGCCCCTGTCAGCTAATGCAGCACGGATCCGCCATCTCGGACTCCTATCAGATACAAGCAAATGAGGGTACGAGAAAGCAGCCTCATGGAGCTTCCAGCAGGAGACAGAACAACCAGTAACTGGTGATATATGCTTTCCCACTCCCAACCCCTCTTCACACCCACTCAGCCTCCTCTGCTTCCCACGGCCACGGTCTCTTGTCCGGGAAGTACTGGCTGCTTGGATTCCACCCGCCTGCACTGGACGAATCCCTGAGTGCCATTTGTTGGCTGCTGATGTTGCTTTTTTCCGCTTCTTTTGATTTCTTGCTTACCTCTCACCACCCCCCACTCCTTTTGATCGAATACCTGACTTTGTGTGCCATATTTGCTTCTTCCTGAGGGGCTGTGGACCTCCGTTCGAGTGTGGAACTGCTTCCCCTTCTGTGTTGCCATGCTGGTGGGATCCCAGGGCTTTTGTTTGTTTGTTTTCCTTTTCTTTTCTCGAGTTTGGAGCCCGTTCTGGCCGGGCGGTGCTGTGCGGCTTGGGACCTACCCTCTCAGCTTGCGCAGACACGCAGAGGAATCCCTGAGAGCATTTTTTTTTCGTGTTTTTTTTCCTTCTGTTTTTCTTGTTCTTTTTTTTTTAAAATTTGTTTTGTTTTCTTTTCCCTTTTTGTCTTCCTTCATTACTCAGTTTCTCGTCTCTCTATACCTTCCTTCTCTTCCTGTCCCCTGAATACCTGGCACTGAATACCTCTGTGCCTCCTAGCCAACTTCCCAAGACCTCGGACCCACACCAATCGGATCCCAGGGAACTTTGCTGTTCTTTTTCCTTTCTAATTTTTATTCTTTTCTTTTCTTCTTCTTCCCCTTTTTGTTTTCCTCCATTTCATAGTCTCTCATCTCTCCACTCCAATGGCAAGCTCCCCTAGCACTCTTTTTTGTTTGGTTGTATGTTTTTGGCTCCTGTTCCTCTCTCTTCTCTCCTGTACCCATCTTAGCTTCACACATCAGAATCTCCCCCCTCCATTCTGCCTACCTGCACTGTGCGTTTAACATCACACCACCAAGCAGCACAGGCACGGCCTACCTGAACCTGCCCTGCACTGATTACCGACCCGCCCTGGTGGCTGTAGTAAGTGCCACAAAGAACCCATCCCAGCAACTCCTCTTCAGCTAGACCTGCCCTGCTGTACCATATCTGAGCGACTGACCCTGCCAGTTGGAGAAGGAGGGGAAAAGTATCGTGCCCACAGATGAGCAAACAACAAAGAACATACAGCCCGCCTGCTCAGACATAGTGAAATAAAACAAAAAAGATGAAACAAACAAATCTACAATTCAATAAATGAGAAAAATAACTACTGAATGCCCCGAAGACAGCAGACAATATCAAAACATTTACAAAAACAGGACAGGATGGTTCCAAAACAAAACACCAGTTGACTTTCCAGTAGAAGAAAAGGCACTAGAACTACCTGATAGGGAATTCAAATCTCTAATACTCAGAATTATCTAAGAGTTGAAGCAAAAAGCAGACATACATGAGGAAAAAAGAGACAAATTCATGGAAAAGGCAGACAAATTCATGGAAGAATTCAGGAAAATACTGCAGGAACAAAATGCCAAAATAAATTCACAACTAGAAATTATAAAAAAACAACAATTAGAAATCCAAAAGATAAACAACAAGATTTCAGAAATGGACGGTGTCATAGAAGGGCTGAGGAGCAGATTTGAAATGGTGGAAGACAGGATCAGTGGAATTGAAGACAAACACTTGGATACAACTCTGTTTGAGGAAAACTCAGAGAACAAAGTCAAATGAAGAGACCCGGAGAATTATGTGGGATGCAATCAAAAGCAAAAATTTGCAAGTGATCGGAGTTCCAGAACGGGGAGAGAACAGAAAACACAGAGAGGATCATTGAAGAACTCCTGACAGAAAACTTCCCCAATATCATGAAAGATGAAAAGCTAACCATCCAAGAAGCTCAACGAACCCCATATAGGATAGACCCCAAAAGAAAATCACCAAGGCATATCATAATCACACTCGCTAATACCAAAGACAAAGAAAGAATCCTGAGAGCAGCTTGTGAAAAACAAGAAGTCACATACAGAGGAGAAACAATAAGACTAAGCTTAGATTATCCGGCAGAAACTATGCAGGCAAAAAGGCAATGGGATGACATATATAAAACCTTGAAAGAAAAAAATTGCCAGCCGAGAATAATATATCCTGAAAAATTCTCGTTCAAATATGATGGTGAAATTAGGACATTTCAGGATAAACAGAAATTAAGGGAATAAGTAAAAACCAAACCAAACTTAAAAGAATTGTTAAAGGGAGTTCTTCAATCTGAGAACAAACAACTAGGCTCACAGGCTGAATCTAGGATGCAGGATTGTACCATTTCTAGGAAATGAACTCTCAAGGGCTATCCAAAACCAAAAGAAATACAACAGGGAATCAGAGCAGTTAATCTGTAAATGTCAACAACATCAGAACAATAAAAGAGGGAATAAACGGTGTAGATATAGAACCTTCTAATGGAGAGGAAGGCAAGGCGATACCAAGTAATAATAGATTGCTTCAAACTTAGATAAGGGTAAATTTCACGGTAACCACAAAGAAAGTTAAGAAACATACTCATCAGAATAAAGAGGAAAAACATAAAAGTCTCAGTAAAAACAAACCTACAAAAACAAAAGAAATGAAAAAAAAATTCACAAACAAAAGGAATTCAGCACAGGAGAGTAAGAAGAACAAAGAAAATGTCAGCACCACAAAAAAAAGCATTACAAAATGACAGCAATAAACTCACATCTATCAATAATTACACTGAATGTAAACAGACTCAATGCACCCATAAAGAGACAGAGAGTGACAGAATGGATAAAAAAACAGGATCCATCAATATGCTGTCTACAAGAGACACACCTGAGAAACAGAGATGTGAATCTATTAAAAATCAAAGGTTTGAAAAAAATATATCAAGCTAACAACTACCAAAAAAGAGCAGGAGTGGCAAT
>NW_004443983.1:1541548-1564709 GCF_000243295.1 Trichechus manatus latirostris | reverse complement strand
TTCAAAATGGATCAAAGACCTGAATATAAAGCCTACAACTATAAAGTTCATAGAAGAAAAAATAGGACCAATGCTACAGGCCCTAATACACAGCATTAACAGGATACAAACCATAACCATCAACACACAAACCACAGAAGATAACCTAGATAACTGGGATCTTCTAAAAATCAAACACCTATGCTCTTCAAAAGAGTTCACTAAAAGAGTAAAAAGAGAACCTACAGACTGGGAAAACATTTTTGGACGTTACAAATCAGACAAAGGTCTAATCTCCATAGTCTACAAGAAAATCCAACACCTCTACAACAAAAAGACAATCCTATTAAAACATGGACAAAGGTAATGAACAGAAACTTCATCAAAGAAGACATTCAGGCAGCCAACAGACACATGAGGATATGCTGGCAATCACTAGCCATTAGAGAAATGCAAATTAAAACCACTATGAGATACCGTCTCACCCCGGCATTACTGGCATGAATCAAAAACACTGGAAATAAACGTTGGAGGGACTGTGAGGAGATTAGAACTCTTATGCACTGCTGGTGGGAATGCGAAATGATACAACCATTTTGGAAAATGATATGGTGCTTCCTTAGAAAGCTAGAAATAGAAATACCATATGATCCAGCAATCCCACTCCTAGGAATATGTCCTAGAAAAATAAGAGCCGTCACTCGAATAGACATATACACGCCTGTGTTCATGGCAACATTGTTCACATTTGCAAAAAGATGGAAACAACCTAGATGCCCATCAACAGGTGAATGGATAAACTATGGCACATACACACAGTGGAGGACTATGCAATGGTAGAGAACAGTGATGAATCTGTGAAGCATCTCATAACATGGATGAAACTGGAGGAGATTATGTTGAGTGAAATAATCACAAAAGGACAAATATCGTATGAGACCTCTGTTGTAAAAACTCATGAAAAAGTTTACACACAAAAGTAACAATCTTTGTTGGTTATAAGGGATGGGAGGGGTGGGGGGAAGTACTAAATAGGCAATAGATAGGTGGTATCTTTGGTGAAGGGTGAGACAGTACACAATACTGGGGAAACCAGCACAGCTTGTATAAGGAAAGGTCATGGAAGCTCCATAGACACATCCAAACTCCCTGAGGGACTGAATTGCTGGGTGGAGGGCTGTGGGGACCATGGTCTCGGGAACATCTAGCTCAGTTGGTATAACACAGTTTATAAAGACAATGTTCTACATTCTACCTTAGCGAGTAGTGTCTGGGGTCTTAAAAGCCTATGAGTAGCCACCTGAGATACTCCACTAGTCTCACCCCTTTGGGAGCAAGGGAGAATGACGAGAACAGGATACAAGGAAAAGATTAGTCCAAAGGATGAATGCACCACAGCTACCAAGGCTTCCACCGGACTGAGTCCGGTACAGCTAGATGGTGCCCGGCTACCACCACTGACTGCTCTGACCGGGATCACAACAGAGGGTTCTGGACAGCTGGAGAAGGATGGAGAACAAAATTCTAACGCACACAAAAAAGGCCAGATTTACTGGCCTGAAAGAGACTGGAAAAACCCTGAGAGTATGGCCCCCAGATACCCTTTTAGCTCAGTGGTAAAGTCACGTCCGAGGTTCACTGCTCAGCCAGGGATTGGACAGCCCCATAAAATGGGACTAATGAGGCACAGTAGTCCAGGGACAAGGACTAGAAGGCAGAAGGGGACAGGAAAGCTGGTGATAGGGAGCCCAAGGTTGAGTAAGGACAGTGTTGATATGTCATGGGGTTGTTAACCATTGTCATAGGGCAACATGTGTACTAACTGTTTAATGAGAAACTTTTTGTTCTGTAAACCTTCATCTAAAGTGAGAATAGCAGCACAGCTGAAAGAACGTAATCGATGTCACTGAACTGTGCATGGAGAAATTTTTGAAATGGTGTATTTTTGGCTATGTGTATTTTCACCCTGAAAAAAAAAGGTCGAGAACGGAGAGGGTTGACATGTCTTGGGGTTGTTAACCAATGTCATAAAACAATATGTGTACTGACTGTTTAATGAGAAACTATTTGTTCTGTAAACCTTCACCTAAAGTACAATAAAAGGAAAGAAAACATATATATAAAAAGTAAAATATTCATTGTCCTTGTGCATTTTCTGTGGTGACTGGTATGCTGTGGTGCAGAGTTTGGGGAATGTGGCACTATAGAAGCATGGTCAAGAACCTTATTTAAAAAATGTTATGATCTGGAAATTCTTCTAGGAATCTCTCCTAAGAAAATAGATAGAAACAAAGACTTATGGACAAAATTCTTCTGCTCGATAACAACCATCAAATCTTGATATACTTAAAGTAATTAGGTGTTCCAGTTTTGGGTTGTAAGTTCATCTCAGACTTAAGTACCTGTCAGGCAGGTCTAAATACAGACTCCTTTCCTGGAGGGGTTGCAGACCATCATTTCTGGAACTGCACAGTGAAAGGAGCCCTAGTTTTGAAATTCTAGTATACGATTTGAATACTTAACATTTGATTCTGACTCAGTGGGTTCTCCCTTACTATTTCTGGGATGCAAAGATTAAGGTAGGTAGTTTTTTGCTTCTCTTCCCATTTGATCAGGATGTGCTTTGAAGTTGCTACTAGTTGGCAAGCAGGAGGCAGTGTTGAGAAAAGAACACCTGAGTTGAAGTCCTGACCCTACTTCTTGATGGCCGTGTGGCCTTGAGCAGGTTATCTAAAACTCTCCGAAGTTCAGTCTTCTCATCTGTCAACTGGGGATAAAGATTGCTGGTATACACACTTCAAGTGGATGGCTATGGTTCTCAAATGGAATAATATTTATGGAGCTAATTTATAAATATGTTTAATCTTCTAAAAAGTTCTGAATTAAATATTTTTACTCAGTTATGAATACATGAATATTATTATTTTTCCATCTAGCAAAAAATCAAGGGAATTATTTTTCATTTCATGTTCCATATGTTCTCAATAGGCTATAAAAACTGATTTATTACTTTTATTTTCTTGGTAAGGAATTTGACACTGAGAGAATGTAAGCAAATTGCACAAGTTTCAGTATCACGTCAGATATAGGTGGTATGGGAGCTCTTAGTCTTAATACACCAGGTTTTTAGTTGGTAATGATGAGCTTATTGCACTCTTACCACATGTCAAACACTAAACTAAGCACTTTAAACATTATTTCATTTAACTCACACAACAAAACCATGTTAATTAGGTGCCGTTTCATTCCCTTTTATAGCTGAGGAGACTGGAATTAGAGATGTTAAGTAATTTGCCCAAGTTCACATTGTTAGTACGTGGTAGAGCCTGGCTTTTAACCCAGGCATTCTGATGCTGCTGCCCATGAACTTTCATCACTATGTTACACTGTCTTATTTTGTCATTCAGTGGCTTCCTTTTTCATGGAGATGTACTAAATGTGTTTAATTAGTCTTTTAAAAATTATGAATTGAATACTTTCATTCATTTATGAATACAGTGAAGCCTGTTATTCATATGGTATCTCACAATCATTTGTGAGAACATATAATCAAGCCAGAAGCATAGATTGGAACAGAACCCCCAGATCTGTCAGTTCAAATAAATTATCCTGTGGTTTTCTGAAACACACAGTCTTTTTTTCTTTTCTTAAATATCTAAAAATATGGATGCTATCAATAATCATTAAACTATCATTGCTAGCTAAAATTGCCTTTATTGTCTGGAGTTTTCACTCAGTTGTATTCTGACTCATGGACTTTTAAAAAAAGAAATATAATGTGACATGATAAAAGTTGGCAATCTTTTTCCATCCCTCTCTTTCAGGCATTCTTTAATGGCCGACTGAAGGCAACAGGGAACATCTTGCTGAGCCAGAAACTTCAGATGATTCTTAAAGACTACGCCAAGCTGTGAAGGGCACACTGGATTAATAAAAATAGAAGAATTAAACTCTCTTCACCAAAATATACTTGATTATTCAGCAAAAGCGATCAAAACTAAGATACAGGGGAAGTTGCTTAACATTTTCAGATTTCAGATAACTTTTCAGATTTTCATTTTCTACTAATTTTTCATGTATCATTTTTACAAGGAATTGTAAGCTAGCACGTAATTATGCTTCTGTTCTTAAAACTATATCTTCATAATAAAAAATTTTTATCCAAGTTCAGTATCCTTAGAATTTATGATAACATTTGTAAGTTGAAAGGAGAATTAAATGAGTAAAATCCATTTTGATACCTTTTGCACTCACTTTGTTTCTTTGTTACAATTTTCTGTTCTCTAATTTATTCATACTCCAGTTTTAACATGAGTTTTCACATATGTAATCATTTTTCACACTTTGCTGTAATAATGTTCTGCTGTAAGTCTATAGAAAGGTCTTTGTGCTCCCAAATATTCTACTCTCTTCTCCCCTCCCCTTTGCTGAAAATTCTTTACTTTCATAAAGTGTTTGTAAATATGCCAAGTATCTAGCCTTCTTGCTTAATCAGCAGTCTTAAATCATAAAGGTGGTCTTTAGCAAATACTATTATATCACTGTTTTTCCCAATGTCTACCTCAGATGAAGTGTGCTGAGGAAATGGTCTTTTGATGGGATTGGCTGCAGAAGTGACCAGCAACAAGTGTGATGCTAAAGTCAGGAATGGAGGAGTAAGTTTGATCATGTAGCACAGATGAGGAGGATATGTGTGCATGGATAGTAGAGACTGAGTTCTTTGGGAAGCAGACTTTGAGGTGGAGATTCATGTAAAGGAAGTTTATTTGGGAGTACTCTTGGGAGCCATACCTGTGAGAGGAAGTGAAGGAATCAAGGCTGGATAGAGGAGGAAGCTGGACTGTGGTGCAGTTACCACAAGGTTTCAGCTTATCCTTTGGGAAGCTCTGAAGCTGGGATGCCCTTCAGATTTGTATCAACTAGTCGTTGGATATAGACTGCCCTCCAAAGGGGCCATGACTGGGTGAAGCAGCAGAGGCAGTTCCTGAGTGGGCTTATAGCTTAGTCAGTTGATAACCTTCCCAGCAGCTGGAGAATGTGTCCTTCAGTCCTGAATGGAGCTTCTGTACAGCTCAGCACAGCATCCATACTTTGTTTTAGGCAGCATAGTAGAGGACCTTAATAAATTATTGTTGATTTAATGAATGAACAGTATAAAAGAGACAACATAGAAGAAAATCACAAAGTTGGCAATTACACCTTGGGCTCATGAACTTTGTAAGGTAGTATAAAATTAAAATTTTTAACTCTGATCCATGGTTATTGCCAATTAATTTTAAAAAATCAATGGCAATCTTTTAACACTGGTCTTATACTGAATAGCTACTGTTCCTGTTGAGTTTTGGAAAGCGCAGTGTCCTTCCAAACAGAAATAACTTATTAAATCTGTTGCCACCATAGATTGATGAAAATGCTGAATATTTACCTTAGATGCTTAAAACTTATATTAAGGAAGTTATGTTTTCATTATCTTACTAACACATCTGTGTCAGTTCTTACAAGTCAAAGAGCTACTAGTACCTAGGTTTAGTGGCTTCTTATTAGTCCTCTTGCTCCTTAACCTTACTGTAATATTTAATATTGTTGAATGCACTTCCTCAATTATTTCCTTTTTGTCCTCCAATGAGAAATTTTATTAACTTCTTAATGAACCTATCAGTTAATCTCTCTGACTTCTACTTGTCTCTTTTGTGATTTCCTCTGTCTGCCTATCTTTTAAGGAGTTTTACAGGGCTTTGAACTGGTTCAGAATGGTTTCGTTAATTGCCAAGGTAAACAAAGGCAGTGTGCATGTTGCATAGCAACTAATGTGTTTTCTGCCTGATTTTGACCTGAGTAGGAAACCGCTGTGCTCCACTCGAAAAGATGGCAGCTGACCACACTGCTTTAAATGTATGTCACTCTCTGAAGTCCTGCTAATAATCCAGTCTCCCACCTGGATCCCAAAAGTTTCAGGAGCCTGATGTGAGAGATTGGATTATTGGTAGGACTGTGGAGAGCTGCACACATTCAAAGCGACGTGGCCGGCCACCATTTTTGAGCACGGCACAGCAGTTTCCTACTCGTGTCAAAATCCTAGGGGCAGCACATTTGGTTGCTATGCAATGTGTAGGTTACCCTTGTTTATGTCTGCAATTATTGAACCATATGGGTTGGAAGCCCTGGTTTTGACCCAGGATTCAGCCCTCTCATTTTGGTATACATTTTCTTCCTAGAGGATCTCATCTATTATCTACTCTCATATCTTTATCCATCACTTGAGTGCTGGTGACTCTGAATTTATATCTCCAACTTTGACCTCTCCATAATTCTACAGTTTCACAGTTCCAAGTCATTACTAGATTATTGTCATACAGATACTGAAAACTTGTATGTCCAAAATAAATTTATGATCTTCCTCTCTGCCCCTAAATCTGCATCTGTTCCTGTTCTTAGTTAAGAACATCACCTTTTGGTGAGTCAAACTAAGAAATTAGGGTTCTCATTGATTATTCTCTTCCTCACATCCACATCTACTCCTTCACTAGCTCTTGTCACTTTTACTTCCTAAATATTTAGCAATTTTACTCTTTGCTACCTGTGATCGTTAAGGTTGCGTTAACTTGGCTGGGCCACAATTGTCAGTGGTTTGGCAGTTACGATGTAGTTTGGCAGTCATGGATAATTATGTGATCACTTCCATGATGGGATCTGCTGTGAGTAGCCAATGAGTTGAAAGGAAGTTTCCTTGGCAGTGTGGCCTGCATCCAATATAGTTTGACTTTATGGCAAGGCTCATGGGCTTTAGCTCACTCTGGATCCTGCAGCTGGCTCCTGTTCATCTGACCTCCAGTTCTTGGGACTCGAGCTAGCAGCTTACCTGCAGTCTTGCCTGCTGATCTTGAGATTCGTCGATCTTCATAGCCTGCAACAGCCTTGCTCTCTGGTCTGCTGATCTTGGGTGTGCCAGCCCCTGCGGCTACATGAATCAGGAGAAGGCTCTTTCCTGCCCCATGGACTTGGGATGTTACAGTCTCTAAAAACTGTGTGAGCCATTTCCTTGATATAAATATCTCTCTACACTTTACTGGTTTTGCTTCTCTAGAGAACCCAGCCTATGACAGCGAGGATATGAGGAAATTGGAACCCTTATCCATTGCTGTTGGGAATGCAAAATGGTACAGTTGTGGAAAATAGTGTGGCAGTTCCTCAAAAAACTAAAAATAGAACTACCATATGACCCAGCAGTTCCACTCCTAGGTAGATACCAAGTAGAGACTCAAAAAGAGACTTGTACAGCAATGTTCATTGCAGCACTATTCACAGTAGCCAAAAGGTGGAAGCAACCTAAGTACCCATCAACAGATGAATGGATAAACAAAATGTGGTACATACATACAATGGAATACTACTCAGCCAGTAGGAGAAACGAAGTTTTGATACATGCTACAGTATGGATGGAGCTTGAAGACATTACGCTGAGCAGAATAAGCCAATCACAAAAGGACAAATATTGTATGACCTCACTTATATTAAAAAACAAGAAAAGGCAAATGTATAGAAATCAAAGTTTATTAGTTGTTACCAGGGGCAGAAGGGAGGAAGAAAAAGGGGGTTAATGGTGATGGAAAAATAGCATTGACTAAAGGTAGGATTGTACAGCTGATTATTGTAATTGCTGTCATTAAGTTGTACACCTGTAAAAATTTGAACTGGCACAAGTATGATAGACATATTTACAACAACAACGACGAAGAGTCGCTGCTGAGTCTGGTTATGTACAGCAAAACACCTCATGGGATTTGCTTCCTTGGTTTGGAGGTTTAGGGTCATGGTTTCATGGGACATCCCAGTTAATTGGCCTAATAACGTTTTTAGTGCTTCTGTTCTACCTCCTAGTTTGTTGCGTAGTGCCTGGGTTCTTCAAAGCTTGCAAGTGACCATCCAAGGCACAACAGTTGATCTCTATTAACCTGGAGCAAGAGGAAGAAGGAGAGTCAGGAATAGGAGAAGGATATGGAATACATGGCTAATTGCCTCCATGAACAACTACCTCCTTTGCCATGAGACCAGAACTGGATGGTGCCTGGCTACCATTACTGAACATTTTGATCAATGATTCCATAGAAGAATCCTGATCAAAAGGGGGAAAATGCAGAACAGAATTTTAAATGCCCATGGACTCTAGACTTTCTGGAGTCGTGGAGGGTGGGTAAATCCCTGAAACTATTGCCCTGAGATAGTCTTTAAACCTTAAACCAAAAATATCCCTCGAAGTCATCTTAAAACTGAACAATAGTTTACTAAAAAAGGTCTACCATGAGCATTATGCCATTTTAAGAACTACCTATATGGGATCAAATTGACAACAGCAACTCAAAAAATTAGATAGGAACCTTAGGGGGCAGTGAGCTTATGTTAATGAAGGAAGAACAGCTCAGAAAAGAAGGGTGAGAATGGTTGCACAACTTGAGAAATGTAATCAATGTCACTAAATTGTACATGTAGAAACTGTTGAATTGGCACATGTTTTGCTGTGTATGTTCTCAACAACAACGATAAAATAAATTTTAGGAAAAAGAAAAAGACTGACAGTATCAAATGTTGATAAACATACAAGTCACCTGGAACTGTTAGACATTGGTGGTAGGAGTGTAAAAGAGTACAACCACTTTGCAGAAAGTTATAGCAGTTTCTTAAAAACTAATATCCACCTACCCTATGAGTCTGTAATTCAACTTCTATCTATTTACCCAAGAAAAATAAAAACATACCACAAAAAAGGCTTGTGCAAGAATTTTCAAAGCAGGTTTATTTATAATAGCCAAATGTTCAGCTGTTGGAGAATGGATAAACAGATAGTGATATAGTAATACAATAAGATACCACTCAGCAGCTTAAAAAATTAACAACTTGTATGCTCATCAACATGAATAAGTTTCAAAAATATTATGCTGAGTGAAAGAAGAGTGGAGTATACACCATTCTAAGATGTATACTTAATATATGGTGGAAAAATTCTGAACTTTGGTTGCTCTGACGGGGAGAGGGTTGGATTGACTGGAAAGGACTACAGGGAACTTTCTGTTAGTTATGTTCTGTATCTTGATAGGGGTTTGGGTTGCCAAGGTAGATGCATTTGTCGAAACTGAGTGACTTCTAAAGATTTGCAAATTTGATTTTATGTAAATTTTTCTGTAAGAAAACGAATTATGAACAAATATTAAACTCTAGTTGATATGCATGCTAAAGTGTTAAATGATAACACTGATATCAATAACTTACTTGGAAATGCATATAAAAAAGGCTGATGGACACACGGATAGATGAACAAAATATAATAGTGCAAGCATAGTAAAATGTTAACTGTAGAATCTAGAAAGTATATAGGTGCTCAATGTAAAATTATTTCAAGTTTACTATATTTAAAATATTTTGATAATTAAATATTGGAAAAATATAACTGGATTAAAAAATAGAAAATACAGCTATATGCTGTAAAATGATACACACATATAACTATATACATGTGTGTGTATATATATATACATATATATGTAAAATTGTAGCATTGCTTTTAGTGACAAAATAAAACTAGAAATAAAGTGATATTCAGTAATGAAAGACAAAATGAAGAAATTATGGTACATCCATATCATTAAGTATTATGGAGACACTGAACATAACTATTAAAGCTACATCACTAGATTTTATTGAATGAGAAAAACAAGATGCAGGTAAGTATTCATGCTGCCATTCAGTTTTTGTGAACAAACTTTGAACAAAATAATGATATATGTGTAAATATGTTTATAGACTTGTCAGTACAGGAATATAGAGAATGAAGAAAAATAGGGAAAAATCTATCACAACACACTATGTTGTTAGCCTAGATTACTGTGGCTAGTTGTGAGAGGGATGACTTCAGTGAGGGGAGGAAGAGAGGGAGACTAAAAAAAAAAGTATATTAATGAAGTTTGTGTATTATTGCATTTATTTTTATGAAATTATGTCTGCATAATTTAGGGATACGCATATGGAAATCAAGTAACACTGCAGGATACAGCTAAAGTGTTAGCCAGTAGAAAATTCCATGGATTTAAATTCTTACACTAATTATAAGAAATAATACAAATACAAATAAATAAGCATTCAACTCAAAAAGTTAGAAAAAATGAAAGAAAAATAAGGAAAGCAGAAGGAAGGAATTAGTAACAAAAGAAAAAAAGTAATTTGCAAATGGAAATAGCGTCAATCAATCATTCTATAGGCTGATTCTTTACCAAAGCTAATAAATAGCTAAGCCACAATCTCATCTAATCAATCAAAAAGAGGAGAAAGCAAAATATTAAAAAAATAAGATTTGACAACGGGGAAATAATTGCAGATACATAAAAAATATATGGAAAAATAAGAGGTTACTTTGCTCATCTCTATGCCAATAAATTTGAAAGCTGTATGAAATGGATAATTTTTTTAAATCATTGACTCAAAATAGTTAAACAGATTGTTTGCCATAGGAGAATTCAAGAAAGTTTTCAAAGAATTATTCTCCCCTAATCACTAGGCCCCAGAAGGCTTCACAGGTGAATTCAGCCAAACTTTTAAGGAATAGATAATCTCAATCTTTCTTATATTGTTCCAGAGCACAAAGAATGAAAAGTTGTCATGTTTGTTCATGAGGTCAATATAATATGAACATCATCAAAACTTGACAAACGTGGTATAGTCAAAGGAGCTATGAACTGATGGCCTTTATGTCTGTTGAGACATCTGAAATAAAAATTAGCGAATAGTCTCTAATAGCAAATGAGAAGATTAATACTTATGGTTCAATATTAGAAACTTAGTTAATATGACTGATCATATTAATAGGTCAAAGGAGAAAGGTTTATATTAACTAACAATCTGAAAAGCATTTGGTGAAATTTAGGACCTTTCCCTGATAAAGATATTTAATACAATAGGGATGAATGGATACTTCCTCAACCTAAGATGAGTGATTGCTCTCTTCTCTTGCCCCTTAATGGTGAAACACAGGAACATTCCTTTATAGACAGGAACCAGACAAGTCCACTATCAGTACTGTTTAGCATTGTTCCATCAGCACCAGTGGACAAAACTGGACAAGAAAGGAAGTGTATTAACATCCGACTCAGGGACTGGACTGAGTAGAAATGTGAATGCTGGAGAGCAGGAATCGGGGATATTTTTCAGAGACCCTGAGGCACTGTCTCAGATTTTTCCACCTCCAGGAGGATGTATCTTTACTGATAGTTTCGAGAACTAGAGGGCCTGTTTTTGTAAATGTTATTTTAAATGATGTTATAAGAACGAGTATAAAAGGGCAACGGCATAGTTAAGAATGTGGCTGTTTTCTTCGCTGCTTCAAGACCCGCCCTGTGTCCCTGGATATTGTCCTACCTTAGGGAGCTAGACACTGGGAAAGAGGCCAAGGCAGGCACAGCTGCTTCTGCTCCTGCCCTATGTGGACATTCTGATCCTGATAAAATATGACACCCTTTTCTAATTAAATGATAAGCGTTCAGTTTCACAGTGGGTATGTTGGTCATCTCTCCTTACCAAATATATAACCCATCTAAAATTGTTAAGTTGGGAAAAATTGGGGGAGGGGGGAACACTTTAGAAATTTACAGTATGATACAGTTTATATCAAAAAATTCAAAACACCTGAAACAAGACTTTTTTTTTTTTTTTTTTTTTTAATGGCTGTGTGCATGAAATGAAGGTACAAAGCATGGACTGGAAAGGACCAACACCTACTTCATGATCATGATTACCTGAGGGAAACAGGGCTGCAGAAGCTACGAAAGGCAGTGTCAATTTATCTGTAAGACTATTTTCTTCATCTAAAATGTGTTCATTGTCTTAACTTCTTTGCTTTAATTTCATTTCCTATTTTTCCCTTCTGAGTCTTTATCCCTGTTTCATTTAGAATGTCAATCCCTCTGCCATATAAGTTAAATTTGATAGTTTTTCATATATATATGGATCAATTTAATAATGGTCAGCAGAGTTGTTGTTGGTAGGTGCCATCCAGTTGGTTCTGACTCACAGCGACCGTACGTACAACAGAACGAAACACTGCCTGGTCCTGTGTCATTCTTATAATTGTTGTTATGCTTGAGTCCATTGTTGCAGCTACTGTATCAATCCACCTCATTGAAGGTCTTCCTCTTTTTCGGTGACCCTCTACTTTGCCAAGCATTGTGTCCTTCTCCAGGGACTGGTCCCTCCTGACAACACGTCCAAAGTATGTGAGACGAAGTCCCACCATCCTTACTTCTAAGGAACATTCTGGCTGCACTTCTTCCAAGACAGATTTGTTCATTCTCCTGGCAGTCCACAGTATATTCAGTATTCTTTGCCAGCATCATAATTCAAAGGCATCAATTCTTCTTTGGTTTTCCTTATTCATTGTCAGCTTTCCCATGCATATGAGGCAACTGAAAACACCATGGCTTGGGTCAGGTACACCTTAGTCCTTAAAGTGACATCTTTGCTTTTGAAAACTTTAAAGAGGTCTTTTGCAGCAGATTTGCCCAATGCAGTGTGTTATTGGATTTCTTGTAGTGTTTCTTTAGGTTGTACATAGGGTCACTATGAGTCAGCACCGACTTAATGGCACCTAACAATAACAACATCATGATGTTGCTTATTGGTCCAATTGTGATGATTTTTGTTTTCTTTATGTTGGGGTGTAACCCATAATGAAGTCCATAGTCTTTGATCTTCATCAGTAAGGGCTTCCAGTCCTCTTCACTTTCAGCAAGCCAAGCTGTGTTATCTGCATAATGCAGGTTTTTAAAGAGTCTTCCTCCAATCCTGACGCCCGTTCTTCTTTTTATAGTCCAGCTTCTTGGATTATTTGCTCAGCATACAGACTGAAGTATGGTCAGCAGAGAGCATGATCAAAAGGTGAGTCCAAAATTTCTAATCTCTAAAATCTACAAGAAAATCCAACACCTCTACAACATAAAGACAAATAATTCAATTAAAAAATGGGCAAAATAATTGAACAGACACTTCACCAAAGAAGATATTCAAGCAGCCAATAGACACATGAGGAAATGCTAGCGACCACTAGCCATTAGAGAAACACAAATCAAAACCACAACGAGATACCATCTCACCCTGGCATTAATGGCACAAATCAAAAACACTGGAAATAACAAATGTTGGAGAGGCTGTGGGGAGATCAGAACTCTTATGCACTGCTGGTGGGAATGCAAAATGGTACAACCATTTTGGAAAACGATATGGCACTTCTTTAGAAAGCTAGAAATAGAAATACCATATGATCCAGCAATCCCACTCTCAGGAATATATCCTAGAGAAATAAGAGCTGTCACACGAATAAACTTATGCGCACCCAAGTTCATTGCAGCATTGTTCACAATAGCAAAAAGATGGAAACAACCTAGATGCCCATCAACAGATGAATGGATAAACAAACTATGGTACATACACACAATGGAGTTTATCCAACGAGAAAGAACAACAATGAATCTGTGAAGCATGGCATAACATGGATGAATCTGGAGGACATTATGCTGAGTGAAATAAGCCACTCACAAAAGAACAAATATTGTATGAGACCACTACTGTAAAAACTCATGAAAAGGTTTACACTCAAAAAGAAACAATCTTTGTCTGAGAGATGTGGGAGGGGGAAATACTAAATAGACAATAGATAGGTGGGAACTTTGGTGAAGGGTAAGATAGTAGACAATACTGAGGAAGCCAGCACAACTTGTGCAAGGAAAGGTCATGGAAGCTTCGCAGACACATCCAAACTCCCTGAGGGACTGAATTGCTGGGTGGAAGACTGTGGGGTCCATGGTCTCAGGGAACATCTAGCTCAATTGGCATAACACAGTTTATAAAGACAATGTTCTACATTCTACCTTGGTGAGTAGTGTCTGGGGTCTTAAAAGTCTGTGAGCAGCCATCTAAGATACTCCACTGGTCTCACCCCTTCGGGTGAGATTAGTCCAAGGGAAAGATTAGTCCAAAGGACTAATGGACCACAACTACCACGGCCTCTACCAGACTGAGTCCAGTACAACCAGATGGTGCCTGGCTACCACTACTGACTGCTCTGACAGGGATCACAACAGAGGGTCCCAGATAGAGCTGGAGAAAAATGTAGAACAAAATTCTAACTCACAAAAGAAGACCAGACTTACTGGCCTGACAGAGACTGGAGAAACCCTGACAGTATGGCTCCTGGACACCCTTTTAGCTCAGTAATGAAGTCACTCCTGAGGTTCACCCTTCAGCCAAAGATTAGATAGGCCCATAAAACAAAATGAAACTAATGGGGCACAACAGCCCAGGACAAGGACTAGAAGGCAGGAGGGGACAGGAAAGCTGGTAACAGGGAACCAAAGGTCGAGAAGGGACTGTGTTGACATGTCATGGGGTTGTTCACCAATGTCATAAAACAATATGTGTGCTGTTTAATGTGAAACTATTCGTTCTGTAAACCTTCATCTAAAGTACAATTAAAAAAAAAAAAAAGTGAGTCCAGTTGAGGAAAGGCTACATCTTCAAGGACAGTTGAAGACTTGTTATTTCTAGCTATTTCAGCTACTCCTTTTGTTTCCCCAAATAGCCCTCCCATATCTTTTCTATTTGGCTCTTGATAAAACATAGGCCCTCTAGGGGCAATAGTAGTAATTTCCGTTTACTGGATATCATCAATTCTAAGATGTCTATATTTTCACATTCTAACATCTGTGAAATCAGTTTGCATCTTACAATTGATGGCTTCTTAGATTTGATGAAATATGATAGGGTAGCCTTGTACACCAAGATAGCCACTGCTTCTCCTGTACACTGATGACCCCAAGTTTGTATCTCCAGCCAGACTTCTGTCCTGATCACCATATTCTACCTATATTTCCCTAGATACCCCAGTTGCTTCAATCATAACATATCTTTTATGGATTGAATTGTGTCCCCTAAAAAATATGTTGACGTCCTAACCCCTGCTGTGAATATGACCTATTTGGGATAAGGTTTTCTTTTGTTTTGTTAATGAGGCCATACTGGAGAAACGTAGGTCCTAAACCTAATGCTTCCAAATGATGTCTTATAAAAAGGGAAAACAGAGTTGGAGAGAGACACAGGGGGAAGATGCCATGTGTGGATCTGTCTACAAGCCAACGAATGCCAAGACACACCCAGGGCTGCCAGAGGTTGAAAAAGACACGGAATGGCCTTCTCCTAGAGAAGATAGAGCATAGCCCTGCTGACACCCTGAGTTCAGTCTCCTAGCCTCCAAAACTGTGAGACAAAAAATTCCTGTTCTTTAAAGCCACTACTTGTGGTATTTTTCTTATGGCAGCCCTAGGTATCTAAGACAACATCCAAAATTGAATGTACCCCTTTGCTCTCCCAACCAGAGCTGCCTGTAGGCCACAGAGCACTTTTTTGTGTTAGGAAGGGATGCCTTCTCCTGGGGGACACAGGCCTGAATGCACACAGCCTGGCAGGTGATAATGTGCCTCTGTGAAAATGAGAAGAAGCCCTGTCCCACTCCTGTGCAGTTAACAGTAGCACAGCCACACACAGTGGCCTTGCCTCTACCACCGTTCTGCATTCCATGGCACTAACATTCATTCCATTTTACAAACCAGCAATTTGAATATCACCTTCACTCAAGAACCATTACACTCTACTAAAAAAACTACTACTGTAGATATTTCATTTCTTCAGAATTATTTTCTTAGATTAAAACTTTTAGGGGTAGAATCATTGGGTCAAAGGGTACAAGCAGCTTTATGACATTCCTTGACAAGCACAAAGTTCCACTTGTGATTGTCCCACCTTGGGAGGTGAGGAAAGGAGGAAAGCAAGTGTCAGTATGTTTATGAATGGCAAGTTCTATCATAAAAAAACCAAAGTGACAGCCTTATACAAGTCAATGTCTGCTGACTGCAGCAGTGTTTTAGTTCCTAGTGTTACTAACTTTTGTATCACTAAGCAAGAAAAGCAATTGGAGTAGTAAGAGTTAGACCCTTGTCTCAGATGAGATGGCTATGGGAGTACGTAACACAAGGAGAAGTAAGCACCCTACTTCTGTGTGTGGATAATGGACCAAGAGAAGCAAGTCCCTGTTGCTGGTTCAGAATGGAGACATTATCAAAATATGCAGTCCTGTTCACAGAATATATCATGAAAACATAGATATTGCTGTGGGTTCAAATTATTTGAATCTTTGAGTCTTTTGAACAATCAACTGAAGTTGGAGTTCGGTGACAACCAACCCTCAGCCCAAAGCGAGTCACTGTCTTTGCCCATGCCCTAAGGGAGGACACCTGGACAGAGAGTATTTCGCCTTGGATTTCTGATTGAGAAATAGGAGAGAGGGGAGATTGGTACCACTGCTTTCCACTGCACTCTATAAAATATAATCCTCCCTACTTCTTCCTATGCCTAGTTAGGAGTACAGGTAGTTCCTGATTTACGTATTTGAGTTACAAGGAACCACACTTACGAGTCCTTTTTTTTTTTGTACATCTTATTGTTAGGAATATGTACTACCTACAGTGATGCAGCACGTAATTTCCTGATGTTATCATTCTCATGCCAACCCTCAAAGATAAATAAAGATCGAATTTATAAAGATATTTATAATAAAAGGCAATAATAATGAAAACAAAAAACAAAACAAAAAAAGACATTCAACTTATGTCAGAGCCGATTTACAACAGAGTTATCTGAACACAACCCTATGGTAAGTCGGGGACTACCTATACTCCATTTGATTGACCTGTAGGGATGGGCTAGGACACATTGGAACAAACCATTTCCGCCCGCTCTTAACCCTTCAGCTTAATTTAGGAGTTATTCCAGAAATATGACTGTAGCTATTTTGACTATACTGATTCCTAAATAGCAATTTTCAAGATCACCAGTGGGTAGTCAGTCGAGTGTTTGTTGAACTAGTATGTACTGGGCACTGGGGAGTTAGATGTGAATAAGGAAGACAGAATATCAGACTTTAAGGAGCTGATTGCATTGAATGAATGAATCCAATTTTATTGCTACTTCTTAAGGATTATCATTTAGACGAATTCTTATTCCTAAGCGGATGGTCAATGGTTTCTCAGGTTTTATGTAGCATTCCTTAATTATTTAAGAGAAAAAACATTTCCCCTTGAGTTGTTTAAGAAATATGTATTTCCCCACATATAATTATTAGTTTCTATTCCTTAGAGTTGAAAGTTAAAAAAAAAAACTTCTATTTGACAGACAGTGTAGTGGTTAAGAATTCAGCTGCTAACCAAAAGGTCGGCAGTTCCAGTCCACCAGGCACGCCTTGGAAACCCTATGGGGCAGTTCTACTCTCTCCTATAGGGTGGCTATGAGTCAGAATTGACTGGATGGCAATGGGTTTAGGTTTTTTTTTTTTTTTTTTTTGTATTTAACAGATGACAGTGAAACACAGGGAAGTTAAATGAGCTATCCAAGGCCACGCTGAAGAGGTATCAGTGTCAGGCCAAGGAACCAGGTCATACGACCAGCTATGTTTATTCTACTATGTATTCCAAGTGGTACCTCTAAATACATCTTCCCACCCTTACCTTTTAAGGATAATATGATTTGCCTTACAGTCGACTCCTTAATTAAGGTAAATGGGGCTCTGAGGAGTGCTGTTTCTACAGCACTGGAAGTACTTTTAATCTATGACTTTGGAATTGTAGGAAATCCTATCACTAAAGGTGAAATAGGAGAGGGCTGGGTATTGTATAAATACTTGGACCAGAGAAGCCCCTTTAACGTTGACATTTTTTATTTCTGATTCTCTTTGCAGGGTTGAAAAGCTGCCCCTGAGCTTATACCCTCATAGCTCCTTTCTGTATGCATTAAAGCTTTTTTTCAGTAAGTGCCTTTTTACAATGCTTCAGGGACTCATCTCTTTCAGGTCTCCATCTCTTCTCCCCTACACTATATTTGCAAGCCAATATCCTTTGTATTTTTACTTATAAAATCTTGTGGTTGACAAAGATGAATTCTCTCTTGAATTTAATTAGGCTTATAAATATAGCTGTTATAAAAGAATAATACTTAGAGGTCTGAGATGTGGTCTGTTAACTCCAATTTCTACACAAAAGCTCATCTTTACTTTCTCTCTGTATTTCTTAAAAAGTGAAATTATTGCTATTACGAACATATTGGATTGCTGTAGAACTATGACATCATTCAGCCTTTAAAAAAATCATGGGCTTCAAATCTCCAGATTAATTAAAATGTTAAGTTGATTTCCATTTCATAAGTTCACTGAGAATTAGTCTAATTACTTATTGCAATAATTAGACTGCAACAAAAATAAATTATCCAAAGTCTCATATTCTTAGTAAAGGCGTTGGATTTTTTGAACTGTGTTCACTTTCATTCAACTCAAGTGACAATCAGCTCAAGACCCAGGAAAGCAAATGAAAGCTTTAGAAGTTCTCCTGATGAAATGGGATCTGTTTTCATATTCATATATGTCAAAAAATGATTTTTATCATGATTTTTTATTTTAAGGAGAGCATTAATTTGCTATTAGAAATTTATCTGATATAATAATGTATTGATACAGTTGAAATAAATGGATTGGCTATTGCTAAAATGGATTAACTAATGTCTAGCTCAGGAACATATGCAGACAACTAGTAATAGCTCTCTAGTTCTGTGAGCCAGCCTACCTACTCAGGTTTATATGTATTCTGTTTCTCACTTGAAACTGCCAACCCAGTGATAAAGAAGGATATGGTTGCCCTTGTCTGAGACCTCAAGTCCACGTGCTGCTGGTAATTTGCTATGAGAACTGGGCAAATCACTCTTTGGTTGATTTAAAATTTTGGACTAGGTCATCACCAGAAGGTCTTCTAGTTTCAGGATTTGAGGAGTTCGTGGGCATTAGAGTTCCAATCTTGCTTTGAAATAAAATATTTCACATTATCAAGTAAGTTTTACAGCCCTATTGCTCACTGCTTCTTTAGTATTTAAACTAAAAGAGTCTTAGTCCCCATCCTGCTTACAGTGAGAAATCTAATGTCCCTACCAACATTTCCAAGTATTCTTGGAGACTTTTAATGGCTTTCCTAATTACCTTTTTTTTTTCATTTGTGCTTTAAGTGAAAGTTTACAGTTCAACTTAGTTTCTCACACAAAAATTTGTACACATATTGTTATGTGACCCTAGTTGCTCTCCGTAAAATGTGACAGCACACTCCTTTCCACCATGGATTTCCTGTCTCCATTGAACCAGCTCCTGTCCCTTTCTGCCTTCTTACCGTGCCTCCAGACAGGAGCTGCCCATTTAGTATCATGTATCTACTTAAACTAAGAAGCACATTCTTCATGAGTATCATTTTATGTCTTATATTCCAGTCTAATCTTTGTCTGAAGAGTTGGCTTCGGGAATAGTTTTAGTTCTAGGTTAACAGAGAATCCAGGGGCCATCTCTTCCGGGATTCCTCCAGTCTCAGTCAGACCATTAAATCTGATCTTTTTACTAGAATTTGGGTTCTGCACTCCACTTTTCTCCTGCTGTCAGGGACTTTCTGTTGTGTTCCCTGTCAGAGTGGTCATTGGTGGTAGCCGGGCACCATCTAGTTCTTCTGGTCTCAGGCTGATGGAGTATCTGATTTATGCGGCTCTTTCTGTCTCTTGGGCTAATATTTTTCTTATGTCTTTGGTGTTCTTCATTCTCCTTTGCTCCAGGTGGGTTGGGACAAATTGATGCATCTTAGATGGCCACTTACTAGCTTTTAAGACCCCAGGCACCACTCACCAAAGTGGGATGCAGAACATTTTCTTAATAAACTTTGTTATGCCAACTGACCTAGATGTCCCCTGAAACCAAGATCCCCAGACACTTGCCCCTGCTACTCTGTCCCTCGAAGTGTTTGGTTGTGTTTAGGAAACTTCTTAGCTTCTGGTTTAGTCCAGTTGTGCTGACTTTCCCTGTATTGTGTTGTCCTTCCCTTTGCCTAAGATAATTCTTGTCTACTATCTAGTTGGTGAATACCCCTCTCGCTCCCCACCTTTGTAACCATCAGAGAATGTTTTCTTCTGTGTTTAAACCTTTTCTTGAGTTCTTATAGTGGTGGTCTCATACAATATTTGTCCTTTCTCAACTGACTAATTTCACTCAGCATAATGCCTTCCAGATTCATCCACGTTATGAGATGTTTCACGGATTCGTCATTGTTCTTTATCATTGCCCAGTATCCCATTGTGTGAATATACCATAATTTGTTTATCCATTTGTGCCTTGATAGGCACCTAGGTTGTTTCCATCTTTTTGCTATTGTGAACAGTGCTGCAATGAACATGAGTGTGTAAGTATCTATTTGTGTGATGGCTCTTATTTGTCTAGGATATATGCCAAGGAGTGGGATTGCTGGATCACATGGTACTTCTAGCTTTTTAAGGAAGCGCCAAATTGATTTCCGAAGTGGTTGTACCATTTTACATTCCCACCAGCAGTGTGTAAGTGTTCCAGTCTTTCCACAACCTCTCCAACATTTATTATTTGGTGTTTTTTGGATTAATGCTAACCTTGTTGGGGTGAGATGGTTTCTCATTGTAGTTTTGATTTGCATTTCTCTAATGGCTAATGATCATGAGCATTTCCTCATGTATCTGTTAGCCTCCTGAATGTCTTTGGTGAAGTGCCTGTTCATATATCCTTTGCACATTTTTTAATTGGGTTGTTTCTCTTTTGTTGTTGAGGTTTTGCAGTATCTTATAGATTTTAGAAATTAGACCCTAACGGGCCATGTCATAGCCAAAAAATTTTTTTCCCAGTCTGTAGGTTGTGCTTTTACTCTTTTAGTGAAGTCTTTTGATGAGCATAAGTGTTTGATTTTTAGGAGCTCCCAGTTATCTAGTTTCTCTTCTGATGTTTGTGCATTGTTAGTAATGTTTTGTATCCTGTTTATGCCATGTATTAGGGTTCCTATCATTGTCCTTATTTTTTCTTCCATGATCATTGTAGTTTTAGATTTTATATTTAGGTCTTTGATCCATTTTGAGTTAGTTTTTGTGCATCGTGTGAGGTATGGGTCTTGTTTCATTTTTTTGCAGATGGATATCCAGTTATGCAGCACCGTTTGTTAAAGAGACTATCTTTTCCCCATTTAATGGACTTTGGGCCTTTGTTGAATATCAGCTGCT
This sequence comes from Trichechus manatus latirostris, assembly GCF_000243295.1. Lineage (NCBI taxonomy): Eukaryota > Metazoa > Chordata > Mammalia > Sirenia > Trichechidae > Trichechus > Trichechus manatus. The sequence goes on along the minus strand of NW_004443983.1, from coordinate 1,543,550 downwards.
TATAGGTGGATGAATTTATGTCTGGATTCTCAATTCTGTTCCATCAGTTTATGTATCTGTTGTTGTACCAGTACCAGTCTGTTTTTTTTTCTTTCTATTTTTATTTTATTATTATTTATTGTCCTTTAGATGAAGGTTTACAGAACAAATAGTGTCTCATTAAACAGTACACATATTGTTTTATGACAATGGTTAACAATCCCACAATAAGTCAACACTGTCCCTTCTCGACCTTGGGTTCCCTATTACTAGCTTTCCTGTCCCCTCCAGCCTTCTAGCCCTTGTCCCTGGACTGTTGTGCCCCATTAGTCTCATTTTGTTTTATGGGGCTATCTAATCTTTGGCTGAATGGTGAACCTCGGGGGTGACTTCATTACTGAGCTAAAAGGGTGTCCGGGGGTCATACTTTTGGGGTTTCTCCAGTCTCTGTCAGGCCAGTAAGTCTGGTCTTTTTTTGTGAGTTAGAATTTTGTTCTACATTTTTCTCCAGCTCTGTCCAGGACCCTCTGATGTGATCCCGGTCAGAGCAGTCAGTGGTGGTAGCCAGGCACCATCTAGTTGTACTGGACTCAGTCTGGTGGAGGCCATGGTAGTTGTGGTCCATTTGTCCTCTGGGCTTATCTTTTCCTTGTATCTTGTTTTCTTCATTCTCTCTTACTCCAGAAGGGTGAGATCAGTGGAGTATCTTAGATGGCTGCTCACAGGCTTTTAAGACCCCAGACGCTACTCACCAAGGTAGAATGTAGAACGTTGTCTTTATAAACTGTGTTATGCCAGTTGAGCTAGATGTTCCCCAAGACCATGGTCCCACAGCCTTCTGCCCAGCAATTCAGTCCCTCAGGGAGTTTGGATGTGTCTACAGAGCTTCCATGACCTTTCCTTGCACAAGTTGTGCTGGCTTCCCCAGTACTGCGTACTGTCTTACCCTTTACCAGAGTTACCACTTATCTATTGTCTATTTAGCTTTTCCCCACCCCAACCCCTCCCATCCCTCATAACCATCAAAGATTGTTTCTTTTTGTGTGGAAACCTTTTCATGAATTTTTATAGTAGTGGTCTCATACAATATTTGTCCTTTTGTGACTGGCTTATTTTACTCAGCATAACGTCCTCCGGATTCATCCATGTTATGAGAGTCTTCGCAGATTCATCATTGTTCTTTATTGTTGCATAATATTCCGTTGTGTGTAGGTACCATAGTTTGTTTATCCATTCATCTGTTGATGGGCAACTAGGTTGTTTCCATCTTTTTGGTATTGTGAACAATGCTACAATGAACATGGGTGTCCATAAGTTTATTCGTGTGATGGCTCTTATTTCTCTAGGATGTATTCCTAGGAGTGGGATTGCTGGATCATATGGTATTTCTATTTCTAGCTTTTTAAGAAGGAGCCATTTCATTTTCCAAAATGGTTGTATCATTATGCATTCCCACCAGCAGTGCATAAGCATTCTGATCTCCCCGCAGCCTCTCCAGCAGTTGTTATTTCCAGTTTTTTTGATTTGTGCAATTAATGCCAGGGTGAGATGGTATCTCATTGTGGTTTTAATTAGCGTTTCTCTAATGGCTAGTGATTGTGAGCATTTCTTCATGTGTCTGTTGGCCACTTGAATGTCTTCTTTGGTGAAGTGTCTGTTCAATTCCTTTGCCCATTTTTTAAATGGATTATTTGTCTTTTTGTTGTAGAGGTGTTGGATTTTCCTGTAGATTTTAGAATTTAGACTTTTGTCGGGTTTGTCATAGCCAAATTTGTTTTCCCAGTCTGTAGGTTCTCTTTTTATTCTTTTGGTGAAGTCTTTTGATGAGGATAAGTGTTTAATTTTTACAAGATCCCAGTAATCTAGCTTATCTTCTGGAGTTTGTGTGTTGTTGGGTATGGTATGTATCCTGTTAATGCTGTGTGTTAGGGCCTCTAGCATTGACCCTATTTTTTTCTTCTAGGATCTTTATAGGTTTTGGTTTTATATTTAGGTCTTTGATCCATTTTGAATTAGTTTTTGT
>NW_004443983.1:1533224-1541111 GCF_000243295.1 Trichechus manatus latirostris | reverse complement strand
ATCCATGAGCATGGTATGTTTTTCCATTTATGTATAACCCTTTGGGTTTCTTGCAGTAGTGTTTTGTAATTTTCTTTGTATAGGTCTTTTACGTCCATGGTTAGATTTATTCCTAAGTATTTTATCTTCTTGGGGGCTTTTGTAAATGGTATTGATTTGGTGATTTACTCTTGAAAGTTCACTTTGTTGGTATAGAGGAATCCAGTTGATTTCTGTATGTGTATCTTGTATACTGATACATTGCTGAAATCTTCTATTAGTTCCAGTAGTTTTCTTGTGGGTTCTTTGGGGGTTTCTGTGTGTAAGATCATATCATCTGCAAATAGAGATACTTTTACTTCTTCTGTACCAATTTGGATGCCCTTTATTTCTTTTTCAAGCCTAATTGTTCTGACTAGGACCTCCAGCACAATGTTGAATAAGAGTGGTGATAAAGGGCATCCTTGTCTAGTTCCCATTCTCAAGGGGAATGCTTTCAAACTCTCTCCATTTAGGGTGATATTGGCTGTTGGCTTTGTATAAATGCCCTGAATTATGTTGAGGAATTTTCCTTCTATTCCTATTTTGCTGAGAGTTTTTATCATGAATTGATGTTGGCCTTTATCAAATGCCTTTTCTGCATCAGCTGATAAGATCATGAGGTTCTTGCCTTTTGTTTTATTTATGCAATGGATTACATTGTTTTTCTAATGTTGAACCATCCCTGCATACCTAGTATAAATCCCACTTGATCATGGTGGATTATTTTTTTGATACGTTGCTGAATTCTACTGGCTAGAATTTCGTTGAGGATTTTTGCGTCAATGTTCATGAGGGATATTGATGTGTAATTTTCTTTTTTTGGAGTGTTTTTACCTGACTTTGGTATCAGGGTTATGCTGGCTTCATAGAATAAGTTTGGGAGGATTCCATCATTTTCTGTGCTCTGAAATACCTTCAGTAGTAGTGGTGTTAACTCTTCTCTGAAAGTTTGGTAGAATTCTCCACTGAAGCTGTCAGGGCCAGGGCTTTTTTTGTTGGAAGTTTTGTGTTAGTTTAGGTCGGTAATGTCTTTCTAGAAATTTGTCCATTTCCCCTAGGTTTTTAAATTTGTTAGAGTACAATTTTTTCATGGTATTCTGTTAATTTCATTTGGGTCTGTTGTGATATCACCCATCTCATTTCTTATTCTGGTTATTTGCTTCCTCTCCTGTTTTTCTTTTGTCAGTTTGGCCAGTGTTTTGTCAATTTAGTCGATCGTTTCAAAGAACCAGCTTTTGGTCTTGTTTACTCTTTCAATTGTTTTTCTATTTCCTATTTCATTTAATTCTGCTTTAATTCTTATTATTAGCTTTCTTCTGGTGACTGAGGGCTTCTTTTTCTGCTCTCTTTCTATTTGTTCTAGTTATAGGGTTAATGTTTTGATTTTGGCCCTTTCTTCTTTTTGGATGTGTGCATTTATTGCTGTAAATTGACTTCAGAGCACTGCATTTGCTCTGTCCCAAAGGTTCTGGTAAGATGTGTTTTCATTCTCATTTGATTCTCTGAATTTCTTTATTCTGTCCTTAATTTCTTCTATAACCCAGTAGTTTTTGAGCAAGGTATTGTTCAGTTTCTATGTGTTTGATTTTTTTTCCTTGCTCTTTCTGTTATTGATTTCCACTTTTACGGCTTTATGGTCAGAAAAGATGCTTGTAATATTTTGATGCTTTGGATTCTGGTCGGGCTTACTTTATGGCCTAATATGTGGTCTATTCTGGAGAATGTTCCATGTGCTCTGGAAAAGAAAGTACACTTGGCTGCTATTGGGTGGAGTGTTTGGTATATGTCTATGAGATCAAGTTGGTTGATTGTGGCATTTAGATATTCCATGTCTTTGTTGAGCTTCTTTTTGGATGTTCTGTCCTTCACTGAAAGTGATGTGTTGAAGTCTCCTACTGTTATTGTGGAGCCGTCTATTTCTCTTTTCAGTGCTATTAGAGTTTGTTTTATGTATTTTGGAGCCCTGTTGTTGAGTGCGTAAATATTTATTATGGTTATGCCTTCCTGGTTTATTGACCCTTTAATCGTTACATAGTGTCCGTCCTTATCCTTTGTGGTGGATTTTACTTTAAAGTCTATTTTGTCAGAGATTAATATTGCCACTCCTGATTTTTTTGATTGGTGTTTGCTTGATATATTTTTTCCCATCCTTTGAGTTTCAGTTTGTTTGTGTCTTTAAGTCTAAGATATGTCTCTTGTGGGCAGCATATAGATGGATCATGTTTTTTTATCCATTCTGCCACTCTCTCTTGATGCATTTAGTCCATTTACATTCAGCGTCATTATTGATAGGTATGAGTTTAGTGCTGTCATTTTGATGTCTTTTTTTTTTTTGTGTTATTGACACTTTCTTTGTTCCACTGAATTTTCTGTGCTGAGTCATTTTTCTTCATGTATTTTCTTTTCATCTTTTTCATTGTTGTTGATTGTTTATTTGTTGAGTCTTTATATTTTTCTTGTTTTTTATTTTGATATGTAGGATTGTTAGTTTCCTTTGTGGTTACCTTAATATTTACCTATATTTTTCTAAGTTTAAACCAATCTTTTATTTCTTTACATTGCCTTGACTTCCTCTCCATATGAAAGATCTATGACTGCATTATTTAGTCCCTCTTTTTTTGTTTTAATGTTATCATCTTTTACATACTGACATCTCTGTTTCCCTATTTTTGGTGTTTTAGCTTTGATTTATTTGTGACTTCCGTACCTGAGTTGATATCTGGTTGTTTTGTCCAGTGTTCTAGTCTTGGGTTTTTATCTGATGTTATTGATTTTCTAACCAGAGGACTCCCTTTAGTATTTCTTGTAATTTTGGTTTGCTTTTTACACATTCTCTAAACTTCTCTTCATCTGGAATTGTCCTAATTTTGCCATCATATTTAAGGAATGGTTTTTCTGGATATATAATTCTTGGTTGGCATTTTTTTTCCTTCAAGGCTTTATATATGTCATCCCATTGTCTTCTTGCCTGCATGGTTTCTGCTGAGTAGTCTGAGCTTAGTCTTATTGACTCTCCTTTGTAGACGGATTTTTGTTTATCCCTAGATGCTCTTAAAATTCTCTCTTTATCTTTGATATTGACTAGTTTGATTATAATATGTCTTGGTGGCTTTCTTTTGGGAACTACCTTGTGTAGGTTCCGATGACCTTCTTGGATAGATATCCTCTTATCTTTCATGATATCAGGGAAGTTTTCTGCTAACAAATCTTCAACAATTCTCTCTGTGTTTTTTGTTATCCCCACTGTTTTTGTACTCCAGTCACTCATAGGTTATTCCTCTTGATAGAGTTCCACGTAATTCTTAAGGTTTCTTCATTTTTAAAAATTATTTTATCCGATTTTTCCCCAAATAAGTTGATGTCAGGTGGTTTATCTTCAGTCTCACTAATTTTGCCTTCCATTGCCTCAATTCTGCTCCTATGACTTTCTACTGAGTTGTCTAATTCTGAAATTTTATTGTTAATGTTTTGGATTTCTGTTTGCTGACTCTCTATGGATTCTGGCAGCCTGTTAAATTTGTCATTATGCTCTTGTATAACCTTCTTAAGTTCCTCTATTGCTTTGTCTGTATGTTCCTTGGCTTGTTCTGCATTTTTATGATCTCCTTCCTGATCTCTTGAAGAGCCTGTGTGTTAATCTTTTCAATTCTATCTCTGGTAATTACAAGAAGTTCTCTTCCCCCAGTAGGTTTCTTGATTCTTTGTTTTGGGTGCTTCCTGAAGCCATCATGGTCTGCCTCTTTATGTGATTTCATATTGACTGTTGTCTCCAAGTCATCAATAAGTTATTATATTTATTTATACTATGTTTGCCTACTGTGTACTAGCTTCTTGTTTTGTTTTGCTTAGATATGCCCAAATAGGCTGGTCATGTGAGCTAGTTTGATTAGTGGTGCCTTTGAAGCTCTCACATCCTGTCACCAGGTAATTAGAGCTGTTACTAGGTATGTGAGCCCAGGAGTCTGTTATCTTTTCTTGTATGGATTCAGCTGAGGTGTCCAGGTAATCGGTCACCAAGTGTGTGGTGTAGGCTCTCACCTACAGTCGTAGATGGGCAGGAGTGATTGGAGTAGGCACAGATATCTGGCTGCAGTAGGGTGTCATGCGCGGATGATACAGTTGAAAGTAGGCTTTGGGTCTATACCCTGTTGTACTGTGCTAATGAGGCCTACACTGTTGAAATAGGCCTATGCAGGGGTGAAAGGCATTCAGTCTCTGTAGATCCCTTATGCCTGTGCCTAGGCAAAGGGGCTGTGCCTGTCCTAAATTCTTGGCTTAGGGGAGGTGGCAGATTATTTTTTCCTGTTAGTTAGTTTGTTCCCTCTCCAAAGCCAGGAGAATGGCTCACGGCACTCAACGGGTCCTACTTCTGGCCCAGGGATGCAGCAATCACTGAAGATGGCCTGGGACCCATTGCAGAGTGGGGAGGGGGCAGGTAAGTTAGAGAGTGGTTCTTCCCAAAGGGGATGTTTTTGATCCACACAATAGGTTAGTCGCATGTACTTATCTTTTGCCAATTGAGCACCACTTCTCATTGCTTTTGGAGGCTTGAGTAGACTCTCTGCCCCTCGGTCTCTGCCGATGTGGAAAATGTATCCTGAGCGCCACTGCTTTCTCACCATGCATGCCAGGCGATCCAGCCTGCAGTGTGCCAGTTCCCACTGGGTCAGGTCTGGTAACTCCTTGCTGCTTCTGAACCATTTCTTTATTCCCCTGCCACTCAGTCCCATTCCTCAACTTTGCCTTTGATGTTCAGGGCCCCTAGATTGTCATGTATAATCAATTCATTTGTTTTTTCAGGTCTTTGTTGTAAGAGGGACCACAGGAAGCATTTGACTACTCTGCCATCTTAGCCCCTCCTCTCCCTAATTACCTTTTGATGTGATTTTATGATTCTACTGAATTATCAGTCTCACTCTCATCTCACCTTGTTAAGCTACTCCTTTTTTTCATCATTACATTGAACCTAAATGTGGAACAGAGTTCCTTTTTGTTGGTATTTTCTCCAAACCACACATACAAAAGGTAATTATGTGTAGAAGACTATTACTGAGGTTTTAGGATTAACATAGAGGGATTACATTGAAGTTTAGCCAAGTAGGCTACTTTTGTAATATCCTAGACTTTGTAGTTCTTAGAAATGCCTTGGCTACTCCCACCACTGAAGAGTTCAAAGCAGTCTATCTCCTCTCACATCTGCCCCCCTTACTGACCATGCCCCCTAGAAGCTACAAACGCCTACTTTATTACACATAATTGTTCAGCTCTCTGTTATTAATTGGTCCCAACCAGGCCATTGGAATGTTTCTGTTCATAGTTAATGAGGGGATTTCAACGTATATTCCTAGTCAAGAGGAATTCTGCCTGTAGCTTACAATTTTTTCCTTATAGGCAAAGTAGGATTGGCAAGGTGGGCAGGAGTGAGTAGAAAGACTTGAAGCTGACTTTAGAAGAAGGAAGCCAGGAAAAGAATTAGCATTTGCTGAGTTGACAAGTGTTTTACAAGTATTATCACAGTTAATCCTAACAATAAATAGCATACATAATTACCCCCATTATAAAGATAAGGAGACAGGTTTGATGAGGTTAGGTGACTTGCTCAAGGTCACATTGCTAAATGGCAGGTCTGGGAGTTTCATATAGGCAGTATTTTTGCTTAATCACTATAATGTGTTGCCTCATCTATTATGCTGGTGCCCCACAAACATTATTTCTTTGTATTCCCGTGAAGTATGTAAAATTTGCTCTTTTTTTTTTTTCCCCAAAAAGAAAACTTCCCCAAAGTCACAAAGTTAGTATGTAGTGGTGCTAGGAGTCAAAGCTCATTCAACCCCTAAGTCCGTGTGGCATGTTACCTTGATGGAATTTCCATTTAAAATATTAATATCTCTATACTTTTATTTGGGTTTAACAAGCAGTATTTATGATTCTATAAAAATTTGTAAGTTTTTATAATAAGGATCACAGAGTTAATGCCTAAGGACATTAATTTTAAAAGTTTACAATTTGAGCCACAGAAATGAAAGTAGAAATGCTTCAAAGAAGATTAAAGAAAATACTTTCAGAGAGTAAAGGTACCATTGGACAAGAAATACACATACTTTGGAATTGTGAAGTACCCTTTTCCTAATTTTGGAATTTCAAACATATGGATTCTGGTAAGAAATGTCTTATTGTGTGCTTCAATTTGTCAAAAATAAATTAAATAAATGAATAATTGTAGGAAAAAACCACATTGTTATTTATGTTAAATGTCTTAACTAAAATACTGAGTTTTTATTGTCTTTTGAAGTTACAGTGCCCACAGAAACATTTTATTTTTTCTTTATATATATATATATATATATATAGTACTTCAGATGAAGGTTTACAGAACAAATACTTTCTCATTGAACAGTCAGTATACATATTGTTTTATGACATTGGTTAACAACCCCACGACATATCAACACTCTCCCTTCTTGACCTTGGAGGACCTTTTTTTTTTTTGGTGAAAATATACATAGCCAAAGTTACACCATTTCAAAAGTTTCTACATGTACAATTCAGTGACATGGATTACATTCTTCCAGTTGTGCTGCTATTCTCACTATCCTTTTCCAAATTATTCTATCACCATTATCTTCAACTCACTGCCCCCAGGCTTCCCATCAAATCTTTCGAGTTGCTGTTGTCAATTTGATCTCACATAGATAATTCTTTTTTTTTTTATACCTTAGCTGAAGGTTTGCAGAATAGTTTCTCATTAGACAGTTAGTGCACATATTGCCCTATGACAATGGTTAACAGCCCCATGACATGTCAACACTGTCCCTTCTCAACCTTGAGTTCCCTATCACCAGCTTTATTGTCCCCTCCTGCCTACTAGTCCTTGTCCCTGGACTGCTGTGCTTCATTAGTCCTGTTTTGTTTTATGAGGCTGTCTAATCCCTGGCTGAACGGTGAACTTTGGGGGTGACTTCACCACTGAGCTAAAAGGGTGTCCGGGGGCCATACTCTTGGGGTTTCTCCAGTCTGTTAGGCCAGTAAATCTGGTCTTTTTTTGAGTTAGAATTTTGTTCTACATCCTTTTCCAGCTCTGTCCAGGATCCACTATTGTAATCCTGGTCAGAGCAGTCAGTGGTGGTAGCCAGGCACCATCTAGCTGTACTGGACTCAGTCTGGTGGAGGCTGTGGTAGCTGTGGTCCATTAGTCCTTTGTACTAATCTTCTCCTTGTATCCCCACAGAAACATTTTATATATAAAAATTACAGAAAGGCAATAGGGAATTTCAGTCTATTTTTAATGAGTAAGTTAACAGAGAAAATGGAGTTCCTGGGTGGTACAAATGGTTAACATGCTCAGCTGCTAACTGAAAGGTTGGAGGTTTTGAGTCCACCCAGAGATGCCTTAGAAGAACGGCCTGGTGACCTGCTTCTGAAAGATAAGCCATTGAAAACTCTATGGAGAACAATTCTACTCTGACACACATGCGGTAGCCATGAGTTGGAGTTGACGTGACAGCGGCTGGTTTGGTAAGTTGTTGGGCATCGTCTGCTTGGTTACCTCTGGTGATGGAGAAATCTGTGTTTTCTATGGCAGGTGACTTTGTTTGTGGGTTGTTGTAAATGTTAGAAAATTCAGTTCTGTGGTGAAGTGTGTTTCCTGGTATAATATGCTGATCTTGGTTTTGTTTTTTTTTCTCTTTTTTTTATGGTTGTGATTTTTTTAAAATGAATATTCCGTATGTTTATTGTTGTGGTTTAAGTGACAGTTTACATTTCAAGTTAGTCTCCCATACAAAAATTTATACATACATTGTTATGTGACCCTAATTGCTCTCCCTATACTGTGACAGCACACTCCTCCTTTCCACCCCTGACTTC
>NW_004443983.1:1531363-1532917 GCF_000243295.1 Trichechus manatus latirostris | reverse complement strand
TCTGCACCCTACCTTTCTCCTGCTCCATCAGGGACTCTCTGTTGTGTTCCCTATCAGGGCGGTCATTGGTGGTAGCTTGATCTTGGTTTTTGCTTAATGAAACAGGAGAGAATAAATCAACCTTGTTCTGTAGAGTTTGTTTAAATTCGTTTTAAATCCTTTTTTTGTGGTCTGACAGAAAGAATGCTAGACTAGACTTGGAATCAGGAGGCCATGCTTGCAATCTGGAGGCTAGCATGGACTTCACACTTAGAGTAATGGGTCTGAGGACAAGTCATGTAATGTCTGAGAATCCATTCTCTTGGCTGTTCTTTTGGCCTATCTCAAGGGGTTGTTTATGATTCAAAAGAGAATGAATATGAAAGTGTTTTAATATCACCAACTTATAGTTTTGTGCTTTATGGTTCATAAAATTGATGAAGACAAAGCTCTAAATATAGGCAGGTGGGTGTAGAGTTCAGAGATTCAGATTAAATTATGAAGGACCTGGAGCACTATGGGCATGGGTTTGTCTGTATGGGGTGGGAGTGAGTGGTTCTGCTTGTCAATGGTTTCATGCTGGGAGAGGGAACATGTGCTCCAGTCTATGTGCAGTGGGGGTTAAATATGTGTTGGGAATAGGATATGCTTAACATTCTCTAAACCAAAACAAACTCATTGCTATTGAGTCAATTGTTACTCATAGCAACCCTGTAGGACAGAGTAGAACTTCCCCATAGGGTTTCCTAACCCTAACCCTAATCCTAACACAGAAGGCTTAATTGTGCTCATGCAGAACCTCTACATAGACCAAGAGGCAGTCCTTCAGACAGAATAAGAGCATACCGTGTGGTTTAAAATCAGGAAAGTTGTGCATCAGGGTTGCATACTTCCACCATACTTATTCAATCTGTATGCTGAGCAAATAATCTGAGGAACTGGACTATATGAAGAAGAATGAAGCATCAGGGTTGGAGGAAGACTCATTAACCACCTGAAATATGCAAATAGCACAACCGTCCTTGCTGAAAGTGAAGAGAACTTGAAGCACTTACTGATGAAGATCAAAGACCACAGCCTTCAGTATGGATTATACCTCAACAAAAAGAAAAAAAAATCCTCACAACTGGACCAATAAGCAACATCATGATAAATGGAGAAAAGATTGAAGTTGTCAAGGATTTCATTTTACTTGTATTCACAATCAACATCCATAGAAGCAGCAGTCAAGAAACCAAACGACATGGAGGCAGAGCCAACATGGTGCTATAGACTGAAGCATCATGGTGTCCCTTCACAGAAAAGACCTGAAAAACTAAGTAGAACAGAGACAAATGTCAATCCTGGAACCCTAAGAGTTAGATGAAGAGATGAAGAAATCAGCCAAGCACTGAATGGACTAAGAAAATGACAGAGAACAGAGAGCTAGGTGTGTTGCAGCAGCGGCAAATGTCGGGATGGCGGAGACAGTAACCAAACACAACTCTTACAGAGAAGTGGGGCCAGGAGGGTCACTCTGAGGAGTTGACCCTGGCTTCAGTCCCAGGAGTTTATTTATAGTCAATACAGCAAGTA
>NW_004443983.1:1508479-1531255 GCF_000243295.1 Trichechus manatus latirostris | reverse complement strand
GTTTGGGAAAACAAGTCGTGACAAGTCTCAACATGTTGGGGACAAGTCTCAACATGTTGGGGACAAGTCTCAACATGCTGTGCAGCATAGAGGCCTGTGGGGGCTGCAGTTGTCAATAGTGTAGCCATGTTTAAATGGCATATATCCCCAGAGAGGTGAGAGATGGAGTGGAGGTCCCCTATCAGCTAATGCAGCATGGATTTGCCATCTTGGATGCCGTTCAGAAATTGATGGACAGGGAGTACAGGAAAGCAGTTTCACGGAGCCCCCTGCAGGAGAGAGAGCACCCGCTGGACCTGCCCTGCTGCACCATAGCTGAGTGACTGGCTCTACCCATTGAACAAGGTGGTGAGAAGTATCATACCCACAGATGAGCAAACAACAAAGAATGTACAGCTGCCTGCTAGACATAACCAAATAAAACAAAAAAGGAGGATGAAACAAACAAATCTACAATCAATAAATGAAGGAAATGACTACTGAATGTCCTGAAGACAGCAGACAATATCAAAACGTAAAAAAACAGGACAGGGTGGTTCTAGTAGGTGTCTGAAATAAAACATCAGATGACTTTCCAGTAGAAGAAAGGCACTGGAACTACCTGATATGGAATTCAAATCTCTAATATTCAGAGCTATCCAACAGTTGAAAGAAAAAGCAGACAAAAATGAGGAAAAAATAGACAAATTCATGGAAAAGGCAGACAAAATCATGGAAAAGACAGACAAAACAATGGAAGAACTCAGGAAAATAATACAGGAACAAAATATCAAAATAAATTCACAACTAGGAATCGTACAAAAACAGCAATTAGAAATCCAAAAGGTACACAACAAGATTTCAGAAATGGACAAAGTCATAGAAGGTCTGAGGAGAAGGTTCGAAACAATGGAAGACAGGATCAGTGAAATTGAAGACAATTCCTTGGATACCACTTTGAGGAAAAAGTAGAGAAAAGAATGAAGAAATCCTGAGAATGATGTGGGATACAATCAAAAGCAAAAATTTTCGAGTTATCGGAATTCCAGAACAGAGGGAGAAAACAGAAAACACAGATAGGATCATTGAAGAATTGCTAACAGAAAACCTCCCCAATATCATGAAAGATAAAAAGCTAACCATCCAAGAAGCTCAATGAACTCCATATAGGATAGACTCCAAAAGAAAATCACCAAGGCATATCATAATCACACTTGCTAAAACCAAAGACAAAGAAAGAATCCTGAGAGCAGCTCGAGAAAAATGAAAAGTCACATACAAGGCGAAACAATAAGACTAAGCTCTGATTAGGCAGCAGAAACCATGCAGGCCAGAAGGCAATGGGATGACATATATAAAACCTTGAAAGAAAAAAATTGCCAACCAAGAATAATATATCCTGCAAAACTCTTGCTCAAATATGATGGTGAAATTAGGACATTTCCAGATAAACAGAAATTAAGGGGATATGTAAAAACTAAACCAAATTTAAAAGAATTATTAAAAGGAGTCCTTTGGTTTGAGAAGCAAAACATCAGACAACAGACTGAATCTAGGATGCAAGCCCGCACCAGCCAGATACCAGCCTAGGATAATGAACACTCAAGGATTAATCAAAACTAAAAGATTTACAACAGGGTACCAGAGAGGTTAATCTGTAAATGACAACAATGTCAGAACAATAAAAGAAGGAATAAACCTTTGGGACAGAGCAAAGACAGTACTCAGAGGTCAATTTATAGCAATAGATGCACACATCAAAAAAGAAGAAAGGGAAAAAATAAAAACATTAGAGAATGCAAAAGAAGCCCACAGCCACCAGAAGAAAGGAAATAATAAAGACAAGAACATAAATAAATGAAATAGAGAATAGAAAAACAATTGAAAGAATCAACAAAACTGAAAGTTAATTCTTTGAAAGGATCAACAAAATGAACAAACCACTGGCCAAATTGACAAAAGAAAAACAGAAGAGGACACAAATAACCCAAATAAGAAATGAAATGGGGGACATTACAACAGACCCAACTGAAATAAAAAGGATCATAATAGAGTACTATGAAAAACTATACTCCAACAAATTTGAAAACCTAGAGGAAATGGATAAATTTCTAGAAACACACTACCTACCCAAACTACAACAAAGTGATGTTGAAAATCTGAACAGATGCATAACAGGAGAAGAGATTGAAAAGGTAATAAAACAAACTACGGACAAAAAAGCCCTAGCCCAGATGGCTTCACTGGAGAATTCTACCAAACATTCAGAGAAGAGCTTACACCAGTACTACTCAAACTATTTCAGAACATAGAAAAGGAAGAGATTCTTCTGAATTCATTCTATGAAGCCAGCATAACCCTGATACCAACACCAGGTAAAGACATCATAAAAAAGAAAATTACAGACCAATATCTCTCATGAATAATGATGCAAAAATTCTCAACAAAATTCTAGCCAATAGAATTCAGCATCATATAAAAAAGTAATACACTACCTCCAAGTGGGATTCACACCAGGTATGCAAGGGTGGTTCAACATTATAAAAACAATCGTTGTGATCCACCACATAAATAAAAGATAAGAATCGCATGATCAACTCAACTGATGCAGAAAAGACATTTGACAAAGTCAAACACTCATTCCTGATAAAAACTCTCAATAAAATAGGTATAGAAGGGAAATTCCTCAACATAATAAAAGGCATCTATATAAAACCAATAGCCAACATCATTCTTAATGGAGAGAGGCTGAAAACATTTTCCTTGAGAACAAGAACAAGACAAGGATGCCCTTTATCACCATTCCTATTTATCATTGTGCTGGAAGTCCTAGCTAGAGCAATAAGGCAAGAAAAAGAAATAAAGGGCATCCAAATTGGTAACGAAGAGTAAAACTGTCCATATTTGCAGATAATATAATAGTATACACAGAAAACCCAAAGGATTCTACTAGAAAACAACAGGAACTAATGAAAAGATTCAGCAGAGTAGCAGGATACAAGATAACATACAAAAATCAGTTAGATTCCTATACACCAATAAAGAGAACAATGAAAAGGAAATTAGGAAAACAATACCATTTATAATAGCCCCTAAAACACACACACACACACAAACTTAGAAATAAATCTAACCATGGATGTAAAAGACCTATACAAAGAAAACTACAAAACACTACTGCAAGAAACCAAAAGAGATCTGCATAAATGGAAAAACCTACCATGCTCAAGGACAGGTAGACTCAACATTGCGAAAATGACAGTTCTACCCAAAGCAATTTACAAATACAATGTAATCCCTATCCAAATACCAACAGCATTCTTTAAAGAGATGTAAAAAGTAATCATTAACTTTACATGGAAAGGGAAGCGGCCCCGGATAAGTAAAGCACTATTGAAGAGGAAGAATAAAGTAGGAGGACTCACACTACCTGACCTCAGAACCTATTATACAGCTACGGTAGTCAAAACAGTCTGGTACTGGTACAATGACAGATATATTGACCAATGGAACAGAATTGAGAACCTAGATGTAAATCCATCCACCTGTGGTCACCTGATCTTCAACAAGTGCCCAAAGTCCATCAAAAGGGGAAAAGACGGTCTTTTTAACAAATGGTGCTGGCAAAACGGGATGTCCGTCTGCAAAAAAATGAAACAGAACCCATACCTCACACTATACACAAAAACTAATTCAAAATGGATCAAAGACCTAAATATAATATCAAAAACTATAAAATCATAGAAGAAAAAATAGCATCAACAGTAGAGGCCCTAATACATGACATTAATAGAATACAAACCATAACCAACAACACAGAAACTCCAGAAAATAAGTTAGGTAACTGGGATCTTCTAAAAATTAAACTTAATGCTCATCAAAAGACTTCACCAAAAGAATAAAAAGAGAACCTACAGACTGGGAAAAAATTTTTGGCTATGACAAATCTGACAAAAGTCTAATCTCTAAAATCTACAGGAAAATCCAACACCTCTACAACAAAAAGACAAATAATCCAATTAAAAAATGGGCAAAGGAAATGAACAGACACTTCATCAAAGAAGACATTCAAGCCCCTTACAGACACATGAGGAAATTCTCATGATCACTAGCCACTAGAGAAATGCAAATCAAACCACAATGAGATACCATTTCTCCCCAGCATTACTGGCACGAATCGAAAAAAGAGAAAATAAGAAATGTTGGAGAGGCTGTGGGGAGATTGGATCTCTTAACCACTGCTGGTGAGAATTCAGAATGGTACAACCATTTTGGAAAAAGATATCGTGCTTCCTTAGAAAGCTAGAAATAGAAATACCATATGATCCAGCAATCCCACACCTAGGAATATATCCTAGAGAAATAAGAGCCGTCACACGAATAGACATACACACACACATGTTCACTGCAGCACTGTTCACAACAGCAAAAAGATGGAAACAACCTAGATGCCCATCAATAGACGAATGGATAAAGGCACTATGGTACATACACACAATGTAGTACTATGCAATGATAAAGAATAAGGTTGAATCTGCGAAGTATCTCACAACATGGATGAATCTGGAGGGCATTATGCTGAGTGAAATAAGGCAATCACAGAACGACAAATATTGTATGAGATCACTACTAGAAAAACTCATGAAAAGATTTACACACAAAAATAAAAAATCTTCGATGGTTACAAGGGAGGGGTGGGGTAGGGATGGAAACACACTAAATGGACAATAGATAAGTGGTAATTTTGGTGAAGGGTAAGACAGTATGCTATACTGGGGAAGCCAGCACAACTTGTAAAAGGCAGGGTCCTGTAAGCTCCATAGACACATCCAAACTTCCTGAGGGACCAAATTACTGGGCTGAGGGCTGTGGGGACCATGGTCTCTGGGAACATCTAGCCCAATTGGCATAACATAGTTTATAAAGAAAATATTCTACATTCTACTTTGGTGAATGGCATCTGGGTATTAAAAGCTTGTGAGTGGCCATCTAAGATACTCCACTGGTCTCACCCCATTGGGAAAAAGGGAGAATGAAGAAAACCAAAGACACAAGGGAAAGATTAGTCCAAAGGACTAATGGAACACAACTACCACAACCTCCACCAGACTGCATCCAGTAGAACTAGATATTGCCCAGCTACCACCACCGACCGCTTTGACAGGGATCACAATAGAGCGTCCCAGACAGAGCTGGAGAAAAATGTAGAACAATATTATAAGTCACAAAAAAAGACCACACTTACTGGCCTGACAGGGACTGGAGAAACCCAGAGAGTGTGGCCCCGGACACCCTTTTAGCTCAGTAATGAACTCTCTCCTTAGGTTCACCCTTCAGCCAGGGATTGAACATGCCCATAAAATAAAACAAACTAAGGGTACACCGGCCAAGGGGCAGGGACTGGAAGGCGGGAGGCGACAGACAGGAAAGCTGATAATAGGGAACCCAAGGTCGAGAAGGGAGAGTGTTGACATGTCATAGGGTTGGTAACCAATGTCACAAAACAATGTGTGTACTAACTGTTTAATGAGAAGCTAGTTTGTTCTGTAAACCTTCATCTAAAGTACAATAATAAAAAAAAAATAAAATAAAGGACTTATTGGAAAAAACACAAAATAGCAATAAGTTTAAAAGAAAAAATGATAGATTTTAAAAAAAAAGAAATCAAACTATGTATTGCATTTGGCAAATTTTCTGTAAAAGATCTTGTCATGGATTGAATTGTCCACCGAAAAATGTGTGTATCAATTCGGCTAGGCCATGATTCCCAGTATTGTGTGATTGTTCTCCATTTTGTGATTGTAATTTTATGTTAAAGAGGATTACGGTGGGATGTAACACCCTTACTAAGGTCACATCCCTGATCCAATGTAAAGGGAGTTTCCCTGGGGTGTGGTCTGCAGCACCTTTTATCTTACAAGAAATAAAAGGAAAGGGACACAAGCAGAGATTTGGGGACCTCATACCACCAAGAAGGCAATGTCAGGAGCAGAGTGCATTCTTTGGACCTGGGGTCCCTGGGCAGAGAAGCTTCTAGTCCGGGGGAAGATTGATGAGAAGGCCGACAGAAAGCGAAAGCCTTCCCCTGGAGCTGATGCCCTGAATTTGGACTTTAAACCTACTTTACTGTGAGGAAATAAACTTCTCTTTCTTAAAGCCATCCACTTGTGGTATTTCTTTTATAGCAGCACTAAATGACTAAGACAGACCTCTTTAAAGTGTTAAAAAGAAAAGATGTCACTTTGAGGACTAAGGTGTGCCTGACCCAAGCCATGGTATTTTCAGTTGCCTCTATGCATGAGAAAGCTGGACAATGACTAAGGTAGACCAAAGAAAAATTGATGCATTTGAATTATGGTGTTGGTGAAGAATATTGAATATACCATGGGCTGCCAGAAGATGGAACAAATGTGTCTTGGAAGAAGTGCAGCCATTATGCTCCTTAGAAGTGAGGATGGCGAGACTACATCTCACATACTCTGGACATGTTATCATGAGGGATCAGTCCCTGGAGAAGGACATCATACTTGGTAAAGTAGAGGGTCAGCGAAAAAGACGAAGACCCTCAAAGAGATGGATTGACATAGTAGCTGCAACAATGGGCTCAAACATAGCAATGATTGTGAGTATGGCACAAGACCAAGCAGTGTTTCATTCTGTTGTACATAGGGTCGCTATGAGTCTGAACCGACTTAATGGCACCTAACAACAATAACATAATCTTTACAGAAGCAGATTGCCACAACTTTCTCCCACAGAGTTGCTGGAGAGTTATAACCACCAGATCAAACGTGTGAAAAACAGGTGAAATTGTGCAGTACACATTAGTAGGCAAGCACAAGTTAACACATAAGTACCTTACTTTATTGAGTAATCCATCCCTGGTGCCACTAGCGCTCAGATTAATTCCTCACCCTCTGGTGACCTTCTGCAACTTCTCTTTAATTCATTTTCCTGCTCTGGTTCTTGGATTTACCACTCAGAATTGGTTCTGTTTGAAATTCAGACAGAAGACCTGGTGGTTTTAATCTAGTTGGGTTTCGTGTTTCTATAGGACCTATAACAAAGGACCAGGAAGGCCACTGAGGTGGAGCTTCACAGCCATGAGGGGCCTCAGGTTTAGATTTTTCACATTATTTGCAACTTTCATGAAAGTTACCGCCACAGAGATACCCTAATGGAATTTAAAGAAGACATCCCTTATCCAACTTTAAATAGGTACTAAACTTCAAATTTGTTTTCATACTGTTATAATGCATCCTGAACTTGACTGGGACTATTGTGTTGCATAGAATATTCTAAATAAAAGTTTTAGTTTGGTATATGTTGACATTTAAAATAGTCCACAATTTTTGTAACCCTTTTAAGAAATTGTTTTTTAAAATACTGAAGCCTCTAAAAACAGAAGTGACTTCTGAGAAGTCCTGATTTCCACTTTAGTTCTGCTTTACCATTTTTGTGTCTGCCCTTTTAATTTCATCTTATTTTATTTATTTCTTGTCCAGTTTTCCCTTTTGAACCAGGAACTATGTTGGAACGATGGCTAACAGGACCTCTAGGAGATCTCAGGTCCTTGACTCCACCTGGCTAAACATGTTCCCTGCTAGGGTCCAAGTAGGCTCCTTGGGGAGTCTCTGATCTGAAACTTACTTGGTCTGAAAAACAAACAAAAAAAACAAACAAACACAATGGAAAATGTTAGGGATAGCAACTGGATGTGCATGGGGCAGTTGATTATAAGAGGGAGGAAGGTCTGGACTACAGCCACAGAGGAAGATTACTCTGTGATCCTGAAGTTAGAAGCGGAAGGGGGAAAATAAGGCTTTTTGTTGTTTTCCTTAGAATGGAAAGGTGGAGTTAGAGTTTCTTAAGAGACTTGAGGGCTAATGACTTAGATTTATGGAAGCAATAGCTAGATCCCAACAGTTTGAGCACTTGCACAGTCTCCTAATAATATTATCATTCATTTCCTATTTCATCATCTTATTAACAAAAAAATAACATGTGAGTCTTGGGTATCTTGCTTTGCTGAGATCAAGATATATTATGGCACTCATTAGTAACTCAGTCAAATAACAGAGATAGAGCTAGTTTGGCAAGACAATCTCAGCTAGTCCATTTTCCAAATGTTTACAAGCTGTTTAACAATCTGTTCTACTTTTTGATTATTATCTTGCCTGGCTCTCTCAAAGTACAAAGCCCTGATACGATTCCATCTACTAGATCATGTTCATAGGACCCCACCTAGCTCTGTCCACATTTCCCAGGGCGAGACATTACTCCTCCCACCTGATGGTGAAGATGCTATTCTTTTTTTTTTTTTTTTTTAAATTGTACTTTAGATGAAGGTTTACAGAACAAATTAGTTTCCCATTAAACAATTAGTACACATATTGTTTTTTAACATTGGTTGCCAACCCATGACACGTCAACACTCTCCCATTCTTGACCTTGGGTTCCATATTACCAGCTTCTCTATCCCCTCCTGCCTTCTAGTCCTTGCCCCTGGGCTGGTGTGCCCATTTAGTCTCATTTTGTTTTATTGGCCTGTCTAATCTTTGGCTGAAGGGTGAACCTCAGGAGTGGCTTCATTACTGACCTAAAGGGTGTCTGGAGGCCATACTCTTGGGATTTCTCCAGTCTCTGTCAGACCAGTAAGTCCGGTCTTTTTTTTTTTTTTTTTTTGCGAATTAGAATTTTGTTCTACATTTTTCTCCACCTCTGTCCAGGACCTTCTATTGTGATCCCTGTCAGAGCAGTTGGTGGTGGTAGCCGGGCACCATCTAATGCTAGACTCAGTCTGGTGGAGGCTGTAGTACTTGTGGTCCACTAATTCTTTGGACTAATCTTTCTCTTGTGTCTTTGGTTTTCTTCATTCTCTCTTGAAGAGCCTATTCTTATGGGGCTAATTTCTGGGGCTCCACAATTACCTTCCTACATCCTATCATTGGTAGCTTAGTTTTCTGAATGGTTTTTTCTGCTTCTTGGATTGGATTCACCTAATACCAAACCATTTCCTAAACAATGCCTGAGTTGTCTAAACTTTTGGAACACTTTGTCTTAGATCAAGGAGCCCTGGTGGGGCTGCTAACTGAAAGTTGGGGATTTGAACCCACCAGCTGCTCCATGGGAGAAAGATGTGACAGTCTGCTTCTGTAAAGATAATAGCCTTGGAAATTCTATGGGGCAGTTTTACTCTGTCCTATAGGGTCACTATGAGTTGGAATCAACTCGATGGCAACAGGTTTGGTTTTGGTTTTTGTGTTAGATCAGTGGTCTTCAAAGTGTGGTCCTCAGAGCAGTAGTATAACCATGGTCTGGGAACTTGTTAGAAAGGCTAAGTCTGGAGTCCCACCCCTGAACTACTGAATCAGAAACTGTGTGGGTGGGCCCAGCAATCTGTGTTTTAACAAGCTCTCCAGGGAATTCTTGGAGGGCCCATTGATGTTTGAGAGCCCTGTCTTAGACTGCCCTCTGTGAAGCAGGTGAGGCCACTTCACATCCTCTCCATCCTAGTTCTAGACAGGGGTTTCTGCCTAGTGTCAGTGTTTGTTCACTCCATCTCTGTGAACTCTTCTCCTCCCATTGCTAAAATCCATCACAGAGATGACCATTGTAGGGGAGGGGGAAGTGGGAGTTATTGCTTAAGTTGTACTAAGTTTTTGTTTGAGGTGATGAAGAACTTTGGAGGTAGATAGTGGTGATGGTAAATGTAATTAATGTAATCAACGTCACTGAATTGTACACTTAAAGTGGCAAACTTTTGGTTTTATATATTTTACCACAATTAAAAAATAAAAAAAGACTGCCATTGTTTCTACATATAAATAGTCTAGCTTAAGGAGCCCTGGTGGCACGATGGTTAAGAGCTATGGCTGCTCACCAAAAGGTCAGCAGTTCAAATCCACCAGCTGCTCCTTGGAAACCCTGTGGGGCAGTTCTACTCTGCTCTGTAGGGTTGCTATGAGTCAGAATCTACTTGACAGCACACAGCAACAAAACAACAACAAGAAGAATATTACTGTGGGAGAATGATTAGCCCCATATTCTGGTGCTATGATTTACAGACTTCATCCTGATTTGCATTTACCAGGCACTCATGCTGCAGTGGCAAATAACATACCACTCTTTTATAAAGAAAAGAAAGGCCAGTAGGGGCAGGGGTGGGCTGAAAGGACTGGAAGTCAGCCAGGATAATACGATATTTCACACTCAGGGTAACTTTCTTGTACTTTCATCTTTTCTCTTTTTTTTTCCTTCCAGTTCTGTTTTTCTTTATTCCTAAAGGAATAGGTGAGTAGTGTGACAATGTTATTAGATAATGAAGAGAGCATTACCTTATTTAGAGAGTTCGGCGTTCATATCTAGAGGTTTAAATGTGAAAGCTAAGGTGGGTTATCATGATTGTTACTTAATTCCCTCAGAAATAACTAAGTGGGAGCTACAATGTATCTTTGTTTAGCAGCTATGGTTTTCATTAAATGTAATTAAGTCTCCCAAAGCTTTAAATTTAGGACAACTTCAAAATCCAGGTGGCTTCTGTTAACTATGATTACATTCCCTTTAAAGATGCCATGGTTTGGGAAAGCTGGGCTGTCAGACTTCATATCTTTAACAAGCTCACCAGTGCTTTGGTTTCAGAGAGTCCTTTTCCAAGAACCTCCCTCCCTCCTTCTCTCCCTTCCTTCCTTCCATAGTAACTCAGTCAAATAACAGACTTCCTTCCTTTCCTTCCTCTTTCCGTCCTTCCTCCCTCCTCCCACTTGCAGAAGGCCAAGGCTAATGTGAACGTGGGCAGTGGTGGCTCAGTGGTAGAACTCTCACCTTTATGCAAGAGATCTGGATTAGATTCCCAGCCCGTGCACCTCATGCGTAGCCACCATCCATCTGTCAGTGGAGGCTTGCATGCTGCTATGATGTTGAACAGGTTTTAGCAGAGCTTTCAGACTAAGATAGACTAGGGAGGAAGGCCTGGAGATCTACTTCAGAAAATCAGCCACTGAAAACTCTATGAACCACAACTGTCAGCTCTGCAACCAATCATGGAGGTGGCACAGGACCAGGCAGCATTTTGTTCAATTATATGTGGGGTCACCATGAGTCAGGACCAACTCAAAGGCAGCTAACAGCAACAATATGAATTTAACAGTCTGCCCGGTTATGCTTACCACCGCACCAATGAGTTGAGGTCAATGTTTCAGACGTTAGTTTTCTCAGAGTGATTCTGAGTGGTCTGGCTGACCACTGGGGCAGGTTTATGAGGCAAGGTCTGGGGCTGCCTTAATGGCAAACACCTGACAGCCAGAGCAGACAGGGACTGATATGCATGGAGCTCCCTTTGCCTCCTGTTTATTGAACCAAGCACGTCCTTTTTGTTTCTAGATTTAGAAAGGAGTTTGTGCAAATTTGTTGTGAAGTTAGTACAATAACATTGTGAAAAGCCTCCTGATGTAACCATCAGTGTTTCTCAAATGACATACTGAGTCACAAAAAGTAATTTGCTCAAGGTCACATGGACTCGAGTTTGGGTTTTCTGAACCATCACCTACGCGCAGTTCTACAAACTGAGGTGGGCGCAGGGAGCAGGAGCAGGATGATGAAGAGGACGAAGTGTCTTAAGCAGCGACAGTGTGCAAAACTGGTACTGCAGGCTCTAATATTTTCATGTGAAAACAGCCCCTTCTCAGAGATCCCAGAACAATTGCATTTTTCTGTAATTGTGCTGGAGTTTCATATCAGCATTTTTCTCACCAAGCTAACAGTGTAATATATCGCTGCAAAGGTAATGAGAGAAGGTTGTCTGGAGTTTGATGAAGTCTGGATTTTTTTTTGTACTCTTTATATCAACCACCTTTCCCTGGGACACAGATTATCTAGGTCAATTCAATTTCTTTGGAAGCAAACAATTTGCTTTCAAAGTTGCAAGCAGATTCCTGTACTTCTTGTGTACATTTTATTTGATTACAAATCTACTCTGATGCACTTTTAATGACATGCATAATTGTTACTGCAATCTGTGGTCATTGGGGATAAATGGCAAGCTGTTGAATAAATTGTTTTAATTAGTGTTATTTTTACACAGCTGAACAAATCAAATGTTTCCAAGTTTTGCTTCTTTTTGATAGTTGTCCAGTATCTATAATCAGCATTACTATAATCAAATTTTCAATATTATCAATTTTCCTGCTAGCCATACAAAATAAAAACATCTCTTTCCAATTCAGGATTTTGAATATGGACTAAATGTTAGATGACATAAAGGGATTTTATTATGTGTAGTAATGGCATTCTGGTTATGTAAGAAAACATCCTTATGTTAAAGAAATGCAGATTGAAGTATGTAGGGTTAAAATGATATGTTAGCTGATTATACTAGCCTTCTACTTTTGTGCATCTTTGAACATTTTTAAAATAAAAAGTTAACCCCCATATATATAGCATGTTGTAATGCAAAGCTGCTAGAACCCATCCCCCTAAATACCAGGGCTCCAGACATGGCCCCTGTATTAAAGATGACAGTCATTGCGGCTCACCCACTCTCTTTTCTTAGGAAACTTCTCTGTTCACAGCTCTTGATAATCCTTGATGGTTATATTCTCTTTTACAACACCCCACCTCCTGGACACAGCAGATTGAGTTAAGAGGCCCTACTGCGTCCCAGAGTCCCTAGGTGGTGCAAATTGTTAACATTCAGATAGATGCTAACCAAAAAGTTGGCAGTTTGAGTCCACCCAGAGGCACTTGGGAAGAAAGGCCTGGTGATCTACTTCCAAAAAATCAACCATTGAAAATCCTATGGAGCAGTTGTATTCTGAAACACAGGGGGTCACCACATGGAGTCAACTTCATGGCAACTGGTTGGCTACTGCTGCCTCAAAACTAAGCTGTGTTTTCCAACTCTCTTTACCAGAAGCCGTTTATTTAGGGAAATCACTGGGCATTTGCATGACCCAATGAAGACCACTGATAGAGTGACCTACCAGTACTACACTCCACCTAGCTTGAAAAGATGAGCAAGGATGTCTGTTAAATGCCAGGACTACTCCCCAGTTCTTATGACAAGCACAACCGCCCCCCCCACCATGTACAAATGGGCACAGGACCTTGGCATCTGGGTAGATGGGGATGGAGTAGTGGGCTGAGGGGTAGGGAAGGAGGCACTGTACTCTCTGTTCTCAGGCTGAGATGGCTAGAAGTTGGGCTACTCATGTTGGGGAAGGAAGGGCTGTAAGCCCCAAGGCTGCATTTGTTGTTGTTGTATGCTCTATAGGGCAACGTAGAACTGCCCTCTAAGATCTCCTAGGCTATATTCTTTATGGGGATAGATTGCCAGGTCTTTTCTCCCTTGGAGAGACTGGTGGATTTGAACCACTGACCTTTCGGTTAGCAGTCTAGTACTTTAGCCATTGAACCACCAGGACTCCTTAGGCTGTGTTTATGGGCTGCCAATTCCTCCTGTTCCTGCATCTCACCTGCCTTCTCCTCTCCATTTTCAGAAAAAGGTTTGCAATTGCTTCCTGCAAATTTGCCCTCCATCTACTTCCTCATGGCCAAGATGTCCTTAAGGGGAGAATATTTCAATCTATAATCAGTGATACATATAAATGTATGAAAGTAAACACCTGGTTGGGATGAAGTGTTGGAATTCATTTACCTTGAAGTGTAATCAGTCAATTAAGTATAAATGGCGATATCAGAGATTTTCTAATTAAAGCAGAAGAAAGAGGTGAAGAGAGTGCTGGGAAAACAGAAGTGGCTGCTTCTGACTACTCCTGTGTGTGAGCTAAAGAAGGCCTTTCTCTCTCTGAGGCCACTCCTGCCTGAGGCAGGAAAGCCTGAGGTGTGCTTTTGAAGCAAGGAGGCTCCCTTTAATATTAAGAAAATGAATTTTTTTTTTTTTGCTTTATACTAGAAGTTTTCCTTTTTCCGAATCTGACAGGGATGGAGCTTAAGACTTTCAGAGAAAGCAAGTGTAAATTAGGGATCCAGGAATCCCAGAGTGGCATCTCCTCTGGCTATTGAATGCAAGCATGACTGACCCGTGTTTTCCCTGTACTTACTTGCTGGGACAGTCACACGATTTTGGACATTATAACAACGGAGTTTTTCTCTCTGTGTCACAGAATCTGGGGATGCACAAGTGAAACATGTGCACCCTAATTTAGGGAGTTTTTGCTCATACTTTCAAATATTTGTTCTTCTCCATAAATTAATTGTAGTTGCTATTATGCTTCAAGTTGGTTTTAAATAATTGTGTCAATTGTGAGAAGGTAATTCAGAAAGATTTTTACTTTTTAATAAAGATTACCCATGACTTCTGTCCGAACTATCTCAGATACAGTATTAGACATAAGGTAATCAATACATCAGAGTCCCTGGGTGGTACAAACAGTTTGCACTCGAAAGGTTGATGATTTGAACCCACCCAGAGGCATCACAGAAGAAAGACCTGGTTATCATTTCCTGTAAAGATTTGGTTTGTGTAAAGATTTGTTCTTGTTGTTGTTAGGTTCTGTTGAGTTGATTTCAAATCATAGCAACCCCATGTGACAAAGTAGAACTGCCCCGTAGGGTTTTCTAGGCTGTAATCTTTATGGACGAGCCCTGGTGGTTCAGTGGTTAAGAGCTTGGCTGCTAACCAAAAGGTCAGCAGTTCGAATCCACCAGGTGCTCCTTGGAAACCCTATGGGGCAGTTACTCTGTCCTACAGGGTCGCTATGATTTGGAATGACTCGACTGCAACGGGTTTAATCTTTATGGGAGCAGATTGCCAGGTCTTTCTCCTGTGAAGCTGCTGGATGGGTTCAAACTGCCAACATTTTGATTAGCAGCGGAGCTCTTAACCTTTGTGCCACCAGGACTCTTCGGTAAAGGTTGCTGTTGTGTGCTGTAGAGTTGATTCCGACTCATACGGACCCTATAGGACAGAGTAGAACTCCCCCATAGGGTTTCCTAGGCTGTAATCTTTACAGGAGCAGTTCTCTGGGTCTTTTCTCCCGTGGAGCCACAGGGTGGGTTTGAACCACCGACCTTTCAGTTAGCAGCCAAGTGCTTAACCATTGTGCTACCAGAGGTCCTTTCTGTAAAGATTACAGCCAAGAACCTCTATGGAGCACAGTTCTACTCTGTAACATATGGAGTCACCATGAGTCAGGATCAACTAGGCGGCAACAGGTTTGGTTTGGGTGTTTTAATCAGTATATAATTTTACTCCATGACCAAAGTAACAGTACCTTGTGCAAACCGCCTCTGTGCCAGGGACTCTAACAGTGCCTAAGCTACATTTTAAGTGCTCTTTGTAAATGGTTTGGAATGACGAGGACTAAATCAAGATGACTGTAAAGGAGATGAGAGTCCCAGCCATGTTATCGCCTCTTCTGCGCTTATGCCGTCCCTATTGCAGTCATTAGCTTATTGAGGGGATGTTTTTGCCTCCCTGAATGGATCACAAGCTATTAAAATATTTGCAATGGTGGAAACTAATATATTTCCCCTCCCCATGAGTATGGAAATGTTTTTAAATGTACAGGGACTTACTGAATTGCTAATACACACTGAATTCTTGAAACGGCATGTGCTTTAGAGGAGTCGTGACCTGGTGAGTAGTTTTCATCTGCCTTCAGAAAATGGGCTTAGTTTCTTCTTCACTGGGCTAGTATCTGAGTCAGAAGTTCTATGTGGTAATTTGTGATACTGAGAGAAGGGCAGCAATAGTCTAGTAGTAAAGCAAGGGGAGTCTGGAAAATTCTGAAAATCTAGGCCAAGGAGTAGCATCCAGAATCCAGAAGGCCAAAGAATTCTCAGGAGTGACTTTTAACAAATGGTTATGGAATCCATGATCTCTAGAGTTGGTATAGGCAGCAAACATGTTTGCTAAAGTCTTAGCTGTTTAGGAGTCCTTTTTAATCTTTGAAGTTGATGTGCTGAAAAAGTATCTTTCCAGACTGGAGGTTAATGCACAGGGATTTATACAGTGGTTTTCAAATTGGGGTCCTTGAACTGGCATCATCAGCATTATCTAGGAACTTGTTAGAAATGCAAATTCTTGGGCCCTTCTCCAAAAAATCCGACTCATAGCAACCCTATAGGACAGAGTAGAACTGCCCCATAGGGTTTCCAGGGAGCACCTGGTGGATTTGAACTGCTGACCTTTTGGTTAGTAGCTGTAGCTCTTAACCACTATGCCACCAGGGTTTCCTCCTTCTCCTCAGAGGTACTGAATCAGAAACTCAGAGGATGGGGCTCAGCAATCTTTGTTTTCACAAATTTCCAGGTGGTTCTGATGCACACTTAAGTGTGAGAGTCACTGATTTACAAGCTCTCACTGTATCCAAGCAATAGGAACACAGCAGCGGAATTCCCAGAGGACCACTTGTTGAGGTGGTGAATATTAGAGTGTGATTTCTTAGCCCTTGGGTAGTGAATGAGTGAATAGTAGGTTGAGATTTTTGGTGGCTAAAGTTAGCCACAAGACCAACAACAAAATTTCTTTTTGTGAAAACCCAGGGGATATCTTTTCTCTTCAATATAAAATATTCCCGAACCTCAGGAGGAAAGAACTGGCTTAAAAAGGAAAAAAAAAGATTCTGGGAAACACCAAGACATAGACCCAACTAACGGTTATCATGCTGACAATATGAAAATCACCGTGCCCAAAAGGGAACCTGTTTGATGATATTAAATGAAATCACTAATTTTATCTAAATGAAATCATTCAAAAATTAAATATGGATAGATAATTACCATGAAAGTGTTGAGTTTTAGTGAAGGCAATTTCCATTTGCAGAAATTTCACTTTTAACTTTCTGTACCAGCTCAGAGGCAACATTAGTAGGAGAAGACAGACATGGGTGTTTTTGCTGTGTAGCCTTGGATCAGTTACGTAGCAGATACATGGTGAGAATCAAATGGCAGAAGGAATAAATGTGAAACCCTTCTTGCAAATCATTATAGACATAAAGCTGTTGCCCTTCACTTTCAGATTGATTCATTTGGTAAGGTAAGGAATTCTAATTGCAATATGAAATATAATGAATGTTTTCTTTCATCAATGTAACCAGCATTTATTAAGTGGCTACTGTGTGGACATCAGGGTAAGAATGTTCTCTCCCTTGCTCCAAGTAACAGTAAGAAGAATTAGCCACATTCATATGCAGGGAGAGTGGCCACAGTGTTACACAAGAATGAAAAGAACACTAAATTAAAAACAAACTAACAAAGTACCTCAAGCCAAACATAAGGTTTTGGAAAATTAATTTTTTTATATGCATAAAGGAGAAACCATGTAGGATACTGAAAATATCATCTTGGGGTTACTTTACCTTTGGGATATAGGGCTCTTAATTTTTTAAAACTATCTCGTCTTTTGTATACTATAGGAGCCCTGGTGATGCGGTGGTTAAGTGCTTAGCTGCTAACCAAAAGGCTGACGGTTTGAATCCACCAGCCACTCTGTGGGAGAAAGATATGGCAATCTGCTTCTGTAAAGATTACAGCCTAGGAAACCCTAAGGGGCAGTTCTACTCTGTCCTATAGGGCCACTATGAGTTGGAATCGACTCGACAGCAATGTTGTTTTTTTTTTTGTTGTTGCTTTTGTATACTATATACTAAGATAACGATTCCTTATTGAACATTCTTTTTGGCTGAATAGCTCTCCTATCACAGCCATCCTGATACGGGGAACACTGAAACTGATTTTTTAGAAGGCTGGATATAATATCAGACATTGACTAAAAATGGATTCCTTACATGCCCACTATATGACTATATGACTTATTCTTCCTATTATATGCCTTAGGAATAAATCACAAGCCAGATTTCCATGTGTCATTTTTGTAAACAATAGTCTTTTGAATCTTTCTTTATAAAATATGTGCTTTCTGCTACTAGATGTTTAGAAAAAATGGAGTAATATATCTTTCTTGGAATTCTAGTGAGGATTGTTTTATGTTAATGTTCTTTTTAACAAATGAGGCTTCAGGGTAAATGTCCATTCAGCAACACTCAGGGGAAGTAAATGATAAGCAACAAACCACAATCAGAGATTTAGTCAGAAAACAAGGCTAGCTCTCAACTAAACTTAAAGCTTGTTTTTAACCTTGTAGAGTACAAATCCATTGTTGGTAGAGATGCCTCTTCCCATAGCTAGCCACCCAAATCTTTTATGATTTACAGTACAGGAAGAAAACCTTCATTATATTCAAGAAGTAAAATAGAAGAGATTGAAATGTTGGAAGTCAGGATATGGGAAAAAATATTAAAATGAAGTGAGGAGGATCTAATGTTATATCATGTAATCCTCAAGACAATGCTTAAAGGGTAATATCTCCATTTTACAGATGAAGTGTGCAGAAGGGTCAAGAACTTCCCAAGACCATGGGCTAAAAATATGGATTTATTGCAGAAATTCGTAGAAAAGGCCCAAGTCTTTGCTGTTGGGTGAGTAAAAGCCAGGCAATACCAGCCCTGCTGGGGTGAGTAGTTGATAAAAACATGAACAAGGTGACCTTGGTCATTCACTGATGTAACTTCTGCCCCTCCACACTCACAGGGTTGATGGATTACAATCTCAGGAGACTGCCTCCTCTCGGTGCCACTTTTAAGAGTTCACAGGTAAAAACTTTGCCAGAGGAGTTGCTCAACTTTGGTTCTCCGGTGGCTGGGGCTCTTTCTCTGGACCCCAAGACCTTCCCTCTCCTTAAACTCTTGGTGATCCCAGTCAAATTATTATTCAAATATGAACGTGTGAAAAAATATTTTCAGACATACAAGGCTTCAGGTGAATTGCCATTATAAATACACACATTGGAAACATTTTTGGAAGGAAGTATTCAATGAAGAGTTGAAATCTGCTTCCCTGGGGATGTTCCCTGAGAACAAGTGTAACTTAAGCTAAACTGAGAAGGTGAACATGACTGGCTGGGAAGAAACAGGGGCTTCAGATCTGTGGTGCTTAGGCTACAGATGACATTCTGGGACATTGCTGGCTGCCTACCAATGGGGCCTTGAAACAGAGGGAGGGTGGACCAGATAGTTAGTCTTGACTATAGAGGTGAATGGGCAGCTGAGTTACCCATTTTGTTTACAGCTGCTGTTGCTGGGCTGCACACCACATTAATGTGTTGGGAAAAATCCCATATGAACTAATGAAGCTTCTCTTTTATACTGATATCATTTCTCTATTTATCAGTCTGTACATGTGCATAGGAATTCCTGCAAGATAGACTGTATCTGTGCATTAACTTATCCAAGAATATATGGAGAAAAATTTGACATGTAAATAAAAGATATAGAAGATGATCTGAATACATGGAGAGACATTCCATCATGCTCTTGGATGAGATGACTTAATATAATGAAGACGATGATTCCCTAAATTAATCTATAATTTCAATGCAAATCCCAATAAAAAATCCAGCTGTGTATTTTAATGAACTTGATAACTTTGCTCTAAAATTGGTGCAGAGTAGTGAAAGTTCCCAAATAATAAGCCAATCTTGAAAAAGAGGAGTTAATGGGGTAACTTGCCTTGGCAGATATTAAGACATACTTCCAAGTCATTGTAATAAAATCAGCATGATAGTGGTGCAAGAACAGACACATAGATCAATGAAGGAGAATAGCTCAACAGCAGACCCATATATCGGTTGAGAGTTAATATAATAAAAAGGTGGCATCACAAGTCAGTGGAGAAAGGAAGGATTGTATAGTAGATACTATTGGGAAAACAAACTAATTATATGGAGAAAAATAAAATTGATCTTGTCATAATACCACATACAAAGGTGGATTCCAGTTTAATTAAAGATAATGTTAAAGTTAAAACTATATAGTTATTAGAAGGTCATGGAGGAGAATATGTTTGTGACCTCAAGGTAAGGAAGGATTCATTAAACAAAAATTCAAATGTAAAATCTATAAGAAAAAAAGTTGATTTTTATTACATCTGGACAATGTTATTACAAGGATTAGAATGTTAATGGGCTGTAAATAGAATTTCTAATGCCAGTAAGGGACTACTATCTGGAATACACAGAGAACTCCTGCAAATTAGCAAGAAAAACGTACAATTCTTAGTGGAAAATGGCAAAGTCTAGGAAAATAAAATTTACAGGATATATACAAAACTTTAGGAAACCCTGCTGGCACTGTGGTTAAGAGCTCGGCTGCTAACCAAAAGGTCGGCAGTTCGAATCCACCAGGCGCTCCTTGGAAATCCTATGGGCAGTTCTCCTCTGTCCTATAGGGTCGCTATGAGTCAGAATCTACTCAAGGGCAACGGATTTAATTAATACAAAATTTTACAAGAACATATACAAATAAAAGAATATACATAGTTACCTTTGGGGAGGGATAGAAAAGCTAGTGGGGTAAGGGGATTAAAAAATACACATGTGAATAAACAGATAAAGGAATTAAGGAACAAATAAATAAGAGAGGGGGCCTATGTGGACTAAGAATGACAATGTACCAGGAGCTAAAGAGTATAATTTACTCAGCTTTTTGCAAAATAGATCCAAAAGAAAAGAAAAAAAAAATTAGATCTTCATCTCTTTTTTAGCTTCAAGCCCACCCAACCCCTTTCTAATTTTATCTCCTGAGGCCGTGTAAACATCCTCCCTTTTGACAATTAGGTCATCTCAGAGGCTGTCTTGATGATTACCTGAAGTAATGTTTATAGGACACCTGACACAGAGTACATACGCAAATGTTTGTTTTTCTTTCCCATTTTAATGTTTTTTTTTTTTCCTATTTGCATTCTTCCCTCACAGTTTTTTATTTGAAATATTTAAAAAAAATCTCTCACTACTGGGTTCATTCTTCTCTGTTTTTCTCTACCTCTTTTAAAGCGTTGTTGACTTGGCAGACTATTCCAGGTGTCCCTCCCATGTATCTCTCTCTTTGAAGATGAAGAGACAGCCTAAGACAGCTTGGGAGCCTCTGGTGCAAATCATTAACAGACCTGGTGCTTACCAAAATGTTGGTGGTTTGAATCCACCCAGAGGTGCCTCTGAAGAAACGCCTGGTGATGTAATTCCAAAAAATCAGTTATTGAAAACTCTGTGGAGCACAGTTCTACTCTGACATATGTGGGGTTGCCAAGAGTCAGATTTCACTCCATAGCAACTGTTTATTTTTTTAAGGATAGCATGATCCCCTCTCTTATTGGCAGCCACATCCTGATGACTCATGTTGAGTTACTGCCCACCAGCACTAGTAGGGAAATCTACTACTACATGAGAAATCTCTATCAAGTAACTCATGCTGTTGAAGACCTTTCTCTCCCATTCTTGTGCAATTGTTTCTTAGCCCTAAGTAAAAGATACATGGATATCTGTTAGATTCCATTTTGCTAAATCTGGCCTCCAATTTGACCTTGGCCTGTCAATTATGCTATCAAAGAAGTTCCTCCAGGTTTGTGTCATTCTCAGGTTTTTTTTTTTAATTGTTGTAATTGAATGACGTTTACATTTCAAGTTAGTCCCATACAAAAAAACTTTTTTTTTTTACATACATTGTTATGAGACCCCAGCCTCTCACCCCATTCTGCAACAGCACACTGCTCCCCGCCACCGCTGATTCCCCATGAACATTCAACCAACTCCTAACTCTGTCTGCCTTCCCATCTCACCTCTGGACAGAAGCTGCCCCTTTGGTCTCTTGTATCTACTTGACTAACAGGCACATTCTTCACAGGTATCACTTTATGTCCCACAGTCCAGTCCAATCCCTGCCTGAAGAGTTGGCCTCGGAAATTGTTTTAGTTCTGGGGTGATAGAGAGTCCAGGGGCCATGCTTTCCGGGGCACCTCCAGTCTCAGTCAGACCATTAAGTCTGGTCTTCTTACTAGAATTTGAGTTCTGCATCCCATCATTTTACTGCTCCATCAGGGACCTTCTGTTGCGTTCCCTGTCAGGATGGTCACTGGTGGTAGCCGGGCACCATCTAGGTCTTCTGGTCTCAGGCTGATGAAGTCTCTGGTTTATGGGGCCCATTCTGTCTCTTGGGGTAATACTTTCCTTGTGTCTTTGGTGTTCTTCATTCTCCTTTACTCCAAATGGTTGGTACCAATTGATGCATCTTAGATGGCCGCTTCCAAGCTTTTAAGACCCCAGATGCCACTCACCAAAGTAGGATGCAGAACATTTTCTTAATAAGTTTGTTATGCCAATTGACATAGATGTCCCCTGAAAGCATGGTCCCCAGGCCCCCATCCCTGCTACTCTGTCTCTCAAAGTATTTGATTGTATTGAGGAAGCTTCTGAGCTTTGGTTTAGTCCAGTTGTGCTAGCTTCCCCTGTAGTGTGTGCTGTCCTTCCCTTCACCTAAGATGATTCTTATCTACTATCTAGTTAGTGAATAACCCTCACCCTCCCTCGCCACTCCTGTAACCATCAAAGAATGTTTTCTTCTGTGTTTAAACGTTTTCTTGAGTTCTTATAATAGTGGTCTTATACAGTATTTGTCGTTCTGTGACTGACTAAATCCACTCTGCATAATAAGTTCCAGCTTCCACCATGTTATACCGATGTTTCACAGCTTCATCATTGTTCTTTATCATTGTGTAATATTCCATTGTATGGATATACCATAGTTTATTTATCCATTTGTCCGTTGATGGGCACCTAGGTTGCTTCCATCTTTTTGCTATTGTGAACAGTGCTGTGATGAACATGGGTGTGCACATATCTATTTGTGTGACGGCTCTTGTTTCTCTAGGATATATTCCAAGGAGCAGGATAGCTGGATCGTATGGTACTTCTATTTCTAGCTTTTTAAGGAAGCACCAAATCTA
>NW_004443983.1:1504647-1505656 GCF_000243295.1 Trichechus manatus latirostris | reverse complement strand
GTTTAGTGCTGTCATCCTGATATCTCTTTTTGTGTGTTGTTCACAGTTTCTTTGTTGTCCTCAATTTTCTGTGCTGAGTCGTTTTTCTTTATGTATTTTTTTCATCTTTTTCTTTGTTGTAGATTTTGTGTTTGCTGGGTCTTTATGTTTTTCTACTTTTTTATTTTGATTTGTAGGTTTGTTAAATTCCTTTGTGGTTACCTTAATATTTACCCCTATTTTTCTAAGTTTATACCAGTTTTTTATTACTTTATATTGCCTTAACTTCCCCTCCATATGGGAAATCAATGTCTCCATTTTTTAAGTCCCTCTTTTTTGTTTTAATGTTGCCCTGTTTTACATATTGATATCTGTTTCCCTATTTTCAATGTTTTAGGTTTGATGTATTTTTGATATCTGTATCTGAGTCAATATCTCGTTGCTCTGTCCTGTGTTCTAGTCTTGCGTTGTTATCTGGTGTTATTGATAATCTAACCAATACCCTTTAGTATTTCTTGTAATTTTGGTTTGGTTTTTGCAAATTCCCTGAACTTCTGTTTATCTGGGAAATGCCCTAATTTCGCCATCATATTTGAGAGACAGTTTTGCTGGATATATAATTCTTGGCTGACAGTTATTTTCCTTCAAGGCTTTATATATGTCATCCCATTGCCTTCTAGCCTGCATGATTTCTGCTGAGTAGTCCGAGCTTATTCTCACTGACTCTCCTTTGTAAGTGACTTTTCTTTTATCCCTAGCTGCTCTTAAAAATTCTCTCTTTATCTTTGGTTTTGGTAAGCTTGTTTTTAATATGTCTTGGTGACTGTCTTTTGGGAACTACCTTATGCGGGGTTTGATGAGCATCTTGGATAGATATCTTCTCATCTTTCATGATATCAGGGAAGTTTTCTGTCAACAAATCTTCAACAATTTTCTCTGTATTTCCCCCCCTGTTCAGGTACTCCAATCACTGGTAGGTTATTTCTCTTGATAGAGTCCCACATGACTCTTAGAGTTTCTTCATTCTTTT
>NW_004443983.1:1495412-1504035 GCF_000243295.1 Trichechus manatus latirostris | reverse complement strand
CTTTGACTCTCTAACATCCTGTCATCAGGTAGTTAGTTCTGTAACTAAGTACGTGCATACAGGAGTCCGTTAAATTTTCCTATATGGGTTCAGCTTGGGTCATTCTCAGATTTTATCAAAGTATTGTGTAGATTTCTGTGGCCCTGTGGGTAGAGCTGGGGCAAATTGATGAAAATTGTAGAAAGGCAGGTTTAGACTCAACGTAAGGAATGGTGTTCAAAATCAGAATGATCTCAAAATGGAATGGATTTCCATGGAAGATAGTGAGCTCCTGGTCACTGGTGGTGCCCCAGATGTGGCTGCTTGATTAAGGTGGGGACGCTGTAGTCCAGTGGATCTCCATCCTCCAGTAATGTTAGAATCACCTGGGCAGTTTTCAAACCCTCCCAATGCTCTCTTCCTTCTCTCAGCTATCCTTGTTTAATTGCTCTGGGGTAGAGCCAAACGTTAGATTTTTTTTTTTTTTTTTAACAAAGTCTTTTAGGTGATTCCAATGTGATCCCAAAGCTGAAAATATCTGTTGTAGACAAAATTAAAGCAAAGGTTGGGAATGTTGAGTCTAACAACATAAATTTCTTCCTTTCATCTCTGAAATTATGTTATTTTAACCTCTTATTCCATATACTGATTGATGCTTAGGTTCTTTGTGATGCTGAGCTCTTCCTCCCTATGTTTTCTTTCAACTAGATTTTATCTCCTGTGTCTGTCCACCCAGAGTTGTCTCCAAGGGAGGTGGTGCTGCTGCTCCTGCTGCTGCTTTTACCCTGGGGTGCTGGGTTATTGCTCCCTTCGAGATAGATTGCTTTAAATGTGCTCTCTTACCCCTCTAACTGGAAATCATAGCACTTTCTCCAAATGGAAAATTTTCTGTAGAATTGGCTTTTTAAATAGTAGCACAAGACTGAAGAAAACACATTTAACTGTGAAAAGGCCATCGACAGTAGTCTGCAGTGTAAATTTTCTTTTTTTGGGTCCATATGTTGAACTGGTTTAGAAAACTCCATATTCTTGTTAACTGAGACAATTGGAAAAGACATTAAGGAATGATTACAAGAGCCTCCATCGATGGGTGCTTGTTAATTATCTGCATCCTGCAGGGAAGAGAATGAAGCCTTGAGGAGAAGGGGAACAGGGCAGAGAAAGAGAAATGAGTTGCAGAGCCCCAGCCTGCAATGGGAAGTAACCTCCTTACATTCCTTCATCAAAAGGTCTGTGTCCTGTTTTTCTACAAAGTGAACTTCTCAGGGAAGTTGAGTCCTCAGATGCTTCTTCTCTTCTGTCCTTTTCAGATTCCCTGGCTACTCTTTCAGGGTTTTTAGCTCCACTGGGGACAGATAGATGGCTCTCCTGTGACGGGGTGCCATTTTATAGAGTTAATTCTTATGCCTCTCACCTCTTTTCAGGAAAAAGATCAGGGCTTGACATTATACCTGTGAGAGGGTAAAGTTCACTAAAATATAATCAGTTGCTTCTAGATGAATAGCTACAATTCTTGCTCTAAAACCTTAACCTTCCAACCATTAAAATGTAAAATGTAAACAAGACAGACCATTTCTGTTGCCTTAAATGCTTTTATTTTTAAAAAAGTTCTTTTTCAGATAAAAATTTCTGAGTTTCATGGATCTCTTCCTAATCTGGCAATTGGCTATATTTACTCCTTCCTAAATTCTTAAGGTGAATGTAGTGGGGGAACACCAGAGTGTATTTTTTAAGGCATGAAGAAAACTCTATATCACCTCACTTATGAGTGCTCTTGTTCTGACTGGGCTGGCTTTATCTGGCCAAGATTAACACATGACCCTCTCCACTCAGCCACCCCTTGCTCTCTTGGAGACAGTTACTGTATCACCCCAGGGGGCTGGGGCTCTGGATGAGGAGTAGGAGATTTTGGGGGCAGAACCTGCGGATAGTAATAGGGGCTGTTTATTTATAGGATTATACCATTTCTTTGGGCTAATAGAGCAAGATATGAGTTCATGTTTATCATAACCCATTCAAACCCATTGTTGTCAAGTTGATTCTGACTCATAGCGACCCTATAGGACAGAGTAGAACTGCCCCATACGGTTTCCAAGGAGCAGCTGGTGTATTTGAACTGCCAACTTTTTGCTTAGCAGATGAACGCTTAACCACTGAACCGCCAGGTCTCCTGTGTTTACCATAGATTGTTTTAAATCATATATTTCTGGTGGAACATAAAAATGATGCACACACAAAACACTATATTTCAACTGCCTGCTTTTCAGCACAATTGGCTGAAATATAGTGCCAAATACGGGGGGGGGGGGGCGGAGAACATAATAATGGTTGCCAGAATGGGTGAGGAATTTTAGCTTTGGTCTAACTCTAATTGAAATCCAAAGGTAATCACCTTGATTTCATTTTAGAAATTAAGTTCCAAATGGAATAGGGATGGATTATTGCTCTAGGAAGTTCTTAGCAGTTCTGGGCTCCCTTATGAGATACTTGTATGACCATAAGAACAGGGCTTAAAGAACTTCCTAACCAAGAATCAGTGCCCTGTGGCCTGGTGGAGGCTGACAATGTTGGCACAGCCAGCATGACCTGCCACCTGCTTTGAACCTCCCTCCATACACGGTCCAGTTACCATTACTTACCCTGGAAAAATGGCAACTGTTGTAACTAGGAGGAGTCTTGCAATCTTGGCCAAGCATCCAGTAAGAGGCTCCCAGACCAATGCAGTCTACCTAACCTTTGAAGCTGCTTGCCTGAAACTTTTGGCTAAATTGAAAAATGACCAAACTGAAGCACACATATAAACTAGCTGACTGCTGCCAGGAATCATGTTATCAGGTGTAATGGAAATGAGTTTTATTAATTATAGAATCTTGACTTATTTAATTCCATTAAAATTATATTAGACCTGTTTTGATGAATAAAGAGATTGTGAGTATGAATAATGCCTTGGTATGTATTTGCCTTACATCTTAGTCAACTTCCATATTTACGCTGATCATTGATCCTCTCTAGCATTTATGTTTTTATTTTCATGTGACCTGCTACTGAAAAAAGTATAGATGCCTCTGATCTAGACAATGGTGGTCCTGGGCCTGCTTCACCTCCAGATTATTTCTTGTCTTTCCCCTGCTGTGCTCTCTATCAGGAGGGGCTGACGCATCAAGGCCATGGTTCACCAAACTCCTGGATTAGTTGGCTTCTCTCTGAGTTTAGCCAATGGGAGACACTGGTGCAAGATCAGAGGGAGATTGAGGTGAGAGAGAAGGGAGAAGGCAGGGTACTTTTCCTCCTTTCTCTCTGCCTCGAGCTGATTCTCTGGCAAAAACTGAATTTACACCATATCTCCAACTCCTGCTGGACAGTGTCACCATGCACCCAACCTTTGTTGGATAGCTTCTCTCTTGGGCTCTAGTAATACCACCTCCTCTCTTTGTTCTCTAGACCTGGGGTACTACTAGTTTCCTGTTGTTGCTAATATCTGGGTTATCTCATCATCCCTGTCTGCCTCCCAGCTTCTCTATCACGTGTGTTAACTAATTGTTTGCATTAAATTCCCTCTGTTATAAATGCTTGCAGTGGTATGTAATCCAACCTTCCCATTTGGTAAAGAAGGAATTTGAAGTCCAGAGAGATTAAAGTGTGCTTCCTAAGGCTATCTGGAAGTCAGACTTCTTGCATTTTGATTAGACAGTGCAGTTAAGAATTTAGAAATAGGAAAATGGAAATTCTTTAATGTGAGCGGCTATCAAAAAACCCTTGTACAAATAACCATGCTTCAGATTTTCTAAGCAGACCTCACTCAGCCTATTTTCTCTCTTTTTGCAAGCAATTATTCAAGTTGGTGTCACTACCAAGTTCTCCTGGGAAACTGGTGCCCGTATTTTTCTGGTGACAGCACTACTCCAATGCTGCTGTTTCACTGAACAGAGCTTTCATATCCTGGAGCAATGAAAGCATCTCCCCAGATGTCTAATTTACTATTAACCAGGGATTCACCCAGTGGAAAGGATCTGGGTCAATAACTCATAGGTCACAGAACTGAAACCCTCAAGTAGGGGACTAGATAAATTAGGGGTTTAATTTTTCTCACACAATGAGAAACTAGAGGTGGGAGCTGCTGGCAGTAATTCCAGCTCATGGATACCAGGGATGAGACCTTCTCTGTGATGGTGGTCATAGAGATCCACTGCTTGGATCTCCCCTGAAGAAAGAATTGCCATTTTGACAGTTTCCAACTGCAGCACATTCAGGAGCCACATCAGCTTTTCATCCGAGGCCTTGCTTTTCCAAAGCTGCCCACAGGCAGTGACTGAGTATGGCAATGGCATTAAGACATGGCCATTTCTGCCCACAAGGGACTCCTCTGATGGGCAATCTTTGCTCTGGAGCTCTCTATTGGGTTATCTGAAATATTGTCAGATTTGCATCATATTTCAAGGTTTCTGCCCAATACTGCCTCTTTCTCTTTTCCTTTCATATGTGTAAGATCAGCATCAAGGTCTGAAAGCTTTCCCAGCCCAATCCTATTCTTCTCCCCATCCTCACCCTGCTTTCTCACTTTATTCTCTGTTTAATAGATTCCTAGAGCTTCTGTAACAAATTACCATAGGCTGGGTGCAGAAAACAACAGAAATCTATTTTCTTACAGTTCTGGAATCTACAAGTCAAAAATCAAGGTGTCAGAAGGGCCGTTCTCTCTCTGAAGTTTCTAGAGAAGAATCTTCCTTGCCTCTTCCTCGCTTCTGGTGGTTACTGGCAATTCTTGGCATTCGTTGGCTTGTAGCTGCATCACTCTGATTTCTGCCTCTGTCTTCACATGGCCTTCTTTCTTCTGTCTCTGTTTTTCTGTGTGTCTCCAAATCTTTATTTCTTTATGACAACATCAGTCATTGGATTCAGGGCTCACTCTATCCGGCATGACTCTTCTTAACTAACAACAACATCTGTAAAGGCTCTATTTCTAAATAAGGTCATGTTCTGAGGTTCCAGGTGGATATGAATTTGCGGGTGGGGGGACACTATTAAACCCAGTACCACCTCCAAATAAACCTCTTGCACTCTTAACTTCCCAGTGTCTTCTTCCTGGGGGTCTTAACTGACGGGTCCTCTCTTGGTCCTTCCCTATTGGTCTCCTTGAGGTTGCAAAATGGCTGCTTCACATCCAGCATCTTCAACATTGTGCCTGTTTTTCTGGCAGATGTGGCACCATTAGCTGATTCTGCTCTTCTTTTAAGGGTTTTTCCTGCTTTTATTTCTTAGGCCAGAGCTGTGTCATATGACCACAGCATTCATAAGTGAGGCTGGGAAATATACATATATTTTTTGGTTTATTTGGTTTAGCTGAACATACTGTTGCCCCAACAAAATTGAGTTCTGTTGCTGAGAAAGAAGGAAAGCATGGGTATTGTGTAGGCAACCAATAGTTTCTGGCCCACTTTATTTTCATTTCTGGAAAATCTCGAGTTAATGAAAGCAGTGTGCCTGTTGATAATACAGATGGTAATTAGGGTGGGAAAGAGACAGCTGACAGTCAGGCAGTTTGGTATAGTTGGGGAGGGGGTTCTGCCACTGGGAAGGACAGGAAAGAAGAAAGACGAGACTCTATCAGTAAGTACATCCCTATGAATCCCATGGTCTAAGCTATTATCCTCACTTTATAAATAAATTGAAACTAGAGAAGTTAAGCATTCTTTCTACAAGCATTTATTGAGTACTTACTACATATATATTCTAGGCACTTGGGATTCATTCGTGAACAAAACAAAGATCTCTGCTCTCAGGGGGCTTATGACCCTGCCTGCAGTGACATGATGGACACAGGAAGCCAGGTGTCTTAAATGCCCATTGTTATATTTGTTAGGGTCAAAAGGAATGTAACCTTAGGTTGCTTGAAATTTAAATAACGTTAATATCATGATTTAAAACCACCAGTGATTTGTCTGATTGCAAACAATATTTGATTTGAGAATCTAATTGACCTCCAACAGCTTGATAATATCTGCTGGCTCTTGGTCCCCATCTCTCTCCAACAACCTTGACTTTTCTTCATCTCCTCTTAGGGTTTTTTTCTACCTGGTAAGGGAGAGAGATCCAGAGGGGACTAAATTCTCATCTCTCCTTCCAAATAATCCTTGAAAGAGCAATAAGCCATTTGGATGAATATAGGCAAGTATTCAGTTCTTTAGAGATTTGTCTTAAGTTGACAAATTATTTTTTATAACATATTGAAAAAAAAAGTAATGAGAAATAGTTTTTAATGACCATATCTAAATGTTCATAACAAAGTCTTAATCTTCACACTCATTTTGAAAAGAGATATATTTTTTCCAATAATGCTGCCACTAATCAAAACTTTTGAACACTCTACTGATTTCAGAACCAGTTAGTATGTTACACAAGAAATTTGGTGTCATTATTAAATAGTGAGACCCTAGTTAATCACAATACCATTTTCTTTTTCATCAGATCTGGTTCTGAATATCTTTGTCTATTTTTCAAATAGAATTCATCATAAATGTTGAAAATTTCTTACCTCTGAGGAGATTTAAAAGTCTATGTTACAAATGGAAGGCATTTTAGAAAAAGATGTTCAAAAATAATTCGAGTAATGGTGGTAATGTTAAAGTGAGGTCACAGACTCCTAAGATGTCTATTTGGATAAGGTATAACATTTTATTTTGGCTGGTGTTGCACCACCTTTTCTGTGCATAGTCCAAATACATATTCAGGCATATTCCCTTATCTAAATCTAATCAATTCCTGGAAATATTTTGGATGTCAAATTTTTGGACAGTGGTAGCCTACATTTCATTATTTTTAAATGGAAAAAATTGTAATCCATTTCCAGCCCATCCAAAAACCTAAAACAATTTCCCCACAAATCACTCCTACATACCTACAAAGCACAGTGAAACTTTCTTGAACCAACCAAAATTTCAAACATATAAATTTTTTTTACATTTTTCATGCACAGAAGTCATAGACTTGGCAGATGAGAACATGTGCATGTCAAGGCTTACGTCTTGTACAGTTTACACTTCTCTTAATGTGCCTCATCACCTCTCCCTTTTCTTGTAGTATATGGGCTTTTTCCACACCTCTTAGACTTGCTTGCTTTCTTCACAGGCCTTTCCATTCTTTCAACAGATTTTTCTCTTAGTAAGGTGGGAAAAGTTGTGGTGATAATGCACAGCACTTTTGATCAAGGAGTGCCTAAGCCACAAACCTGTCTGGAGAATAGCTGAGAGGGCACTATAGCACACTTGATATCTTCTCACCAAGGCTCTGTGTCCCCTGAATGTTTTCTGAGGCACACATATTTGTAGATGATTTTTTTTTTTGCTTTTTAAAAAATTTATTTATTTTTAATTGTACTTTAGGTGAAGGTTTACCGAACAAATATTTTCTCATTAAACAGTCAGTACACATATCATTTTATGACATTGGTTAACAACCCCACGACATGTCAACACGCTCCCTTCTTGGCCTTGGAGGACACTCTTTTTTTTTTTTTTGGTGAAAATATACATAGCCAAAGATACACCATTTCAAAAATTTCTACATGTACAATTCAGTTAGGTCAATTATGTTCTTCCAGTTGTGCTGCTATTCTTTAGATGTGCTGCTATATACTTTGGATGAAGGTTTACAGAACAAAATAGTTTCTCATTAAACAGTTAGTACACATATTACCCTATGACAATGGTTAAGAGCCCACTACATGTCAACACTGTCCTTACTCAACCTTGGATTCCCTATCACCAGCTTTCCTGTCCCCTTCTGCCTTCTAGTCCTTGTCCCTGGACTGCTGTGCCTTATTAGTCCCATTTTGTTTTATGGGGCTGTCCAGTCCCCGGCTGAACAGTGAACCTTGGAAGTGACTTCACAACTGAGCTAAAAGGATGTCCGGGGGCCATACTCTCCGGGTTTCTCCAGTCTGTCAGGCCAGTAAATCTGGTCTTTTTTTGTGAGTTAGAATTCTGTTCTACATCCTTTTCCAGGGTCTGTCCAGGACGCTCTATTGTGATCCTGGTCAGAGCAATCAGTGGTGGTAGCCAGGCACCATCTAGCTGTACTGGACTCAGTCTGGTAGAAGCCGTAGTAGCTGTGGTCCATTAGCCCTTTGGACTAATATTTTTCTTGTGTCCTGTTCTCTTCATTCTCCCTTGCTCCCGAAGGGGTGAGACCAGTGGAGTATCTTACATGGCTGCTCATAGGCTTTTAAGGCCCCAGACGCTACTCACCAAGGTAGAAATGTAGAACAAATGTCTTTATAAACTGTGTTATGCCAATTGAGCTAGATGTTCCCCGACACCATGGTCCCCACAACCCTCTGTCCAGCAATTCAGTCCCTCAGGGAGTTTGGATGTGTCTATGGAGCTTCCATGACCTTTTCTTGTACAAGTTGTGCTGGCTTCCCCAGTATTGTGTACTGTCTTACCCTTCACCAAAGTTACCACTCATCTATTGTCTATTTAGTATTTCCTCCCCACCCCTCCCATCCCTCATAACCAACAAAGATTGTTACTTTTTGTGTGTGAACTTTTTCATTTGTTTTTACAATAGTGGTCTCATAGAATATTTGTCCTTTTGTGATTGACTTATTTCACTCAGCATAATGTCCTCCAGTTTCATCCATGTTATG
>NW_004443983.1:1465929-1495312 GCF_000243295.1 Trichechus manatus latirostris | reverse complement strand
TTTGCATTCCCACCAGTGGTGCATAAGAATTCCGATCTCCCCACAGCCTCTCCAACATTTGTTATTTCCAGTGTTTTTGATTCGTGCCAGTAATGCCAGGGTGAGATGGTATCTCATTGTGGTTTTAATTTGCATTTCTCTAATGGCCAATGATCGCGAGCATTTCCTCATGTGTCTGTTGGCTGCTTGAGTGTCTTCTTTGGTGAAGTGTTTGTTCATTTCCTTTGCCCATTTTTTAATAGGATTATTTGTCTGTTTGTTGTAGAGGTGTTGAATTTTCTTGTAAATTATGGAGATTAGACTTTTGTTTGACTCGTATTGTCCAAAAATTTTTTCCCAGTCTGTAAGTGCTCTTTTTACTCTTTTGGTGAAGTCTTTTGTAGAGCATAGGTGTTTGATATTTAGAAGATCCAATTTATCTAGCTTATCTTCTGGAGTTTGTGTGTTGGTGGTTATGGTTTGTATCCTGTTAATGCCGTGTATTAGGGCCTGTAGCATGGTCCTATTTTTTCTTCTATGAACTTTATACTTTTTGGCTTTATATTTAGGTCTTAGATCCATTTTTGAATTAGTTTTTTGTACATGGTGTGAGGTATTGATCCTGTTTCCTTTTTTTTTCAGACGGATATCCAGTTTTGCCAGCACCATTTGTTAAAAAGACTGTCTTTTCCCCATTTGATGGACTTTGGGCCCTTGTTGAAGATCAGGTAGACCATAAGTGGATGGATTTACATCTGCATTCTCAATTCTGTTCCATTGGTCAATGTATCTGTCATTGTACCAGTACCAGGCTGTTTTGACTACTGCAGCTGTACAGTAGGTTTTGAGCTCAGGTAGTGTGAGTCCTCCTACTTTATTCTTCTTCTTCAATAGTGCTTTACTTATTCAGGGCTTCTTCCCTTTCCATATAGTTAATGATTAGTTTTTCCATCTCTTTGAAGAATGTTGTTGGTATTTGGATCGGGATTGCATTGTAAATTGCTTTGGGTAGAATTGTCATTTTTGCAATGTTGAGTATAGAAGATGATTTTTGATTTGGGTAGTGAATTTAAAGTAATCACTTTTATAAGTTGTTAGAGCAGATATGGTAAGTATTCA
Organism: Trichechus manatus latirostris; assembly: GCF_000243295.1. NCBI lineage: Eukaryota > Metazoa > Chordata > Mammalia > Sirenia > Trichechidae > Trichechus > Trichechus manatus. Next base: position 1,494,214 of record NW_004443983.1, on the reverse strand, counting down.
GCAAGTAGAAAGTGGCTTGTGTATCTACATATGTAATGTACGGTAGCTGAGTGCCAATTATTACTATATCAAATACATTTTGTACTAGAAGAAAATCTCAACATTTTTTTGGAATTAATGATTAAAGTTTCTATTTTGGCATCGGGAAAGTCTTACCTACAGTGGAGTTTGCCACATAATTCATATATTTTTTTAAAAAACTGATATTCTGTTTTTTTTTTTTTTCCCATCACATGTCTGTCAGTTCATTGTACTGTGGTGGCTTGCGTGTTGCTGTATACTGAAAGCTTTGCCATCAGCATTTCAAATACCAGCAGGGTCACCCTTGGTGGACAGGTTCCAGTGGAGCTTCCAGACTAAGACAGACTAGGAAGAAGGTCCTGGCAGTCTACTCCTGAAAAAATTGGCCAGTGAAAATCTTATGAATAGCAGTGGAACATTGTCTGATATAGTGCCACAAGATGAGCCCCTCAGGTCAGAAGGCACTCAAAATATGAGTAGGTAGAGCTGCCTCCTCAAAATAGAGTAGACCTTAATGACGTGGATGGAGTCAAACTTTCAGGACCTTCATTTGCTGATGTGGCATGACTCAAAATGAGAGGAAACAGTTGCAAACATCCATTAATAATTGCAAAGTGGAATGTACGAAGCATGAATCTAGGAAAAATGGAAGACATCAAAAATGAAATGGAACACAGAAAGATTGGTATCTTAGGCATTAGTGAGCTGAAAGGTACTGGTATTGGCCACTTTGAATCAGACAATCATATGGTCTACTATGCAGGGAATGACAACTGAAGAAGAATGGCATCACATTCATCGTCAAAAAGAACATTTCAAGATCTATCCTGAAGTACAGTGCTGTCAGTGATAGGATAATATCCATACATCTACAAGGAAGATCAGTTAACATGACTATTATTCAAATTTACGCACCAACTGCTAATGCCAAAGATGAGGAAATTGAAGATTTTTACTAACTTTTGCAGTCTGAAAGTGATCAAACATGCAATCAAGAAGTATTGATAATTACTGGTGATTGGAATGCGAAAGCTGAAAACAAAGAAGGATTGGTAGTTGGAAAATGTGGCTTTGGTGATAGAAACAATGCCAGAGATTGCATGATAGAATTTTGCAAGACCAATGACTTAGTAATTTTAAATACTTTTTTCAGCAAAATAAATGGTGACTATACACGTAGACCACACTGGTTGGAAAACACAGGGATCAAATTGACTACATTTGTGGAAAGAGACAATGGAAAAGCTCAGTATTATCTGTCAGAACAAGGCTAGGGGCCGACTGCGGAACAGACAATGAATTGCCCATATGCAAGTTCAAGTTGAAGCTGAAGAAAATTAAAACAATCATACAAGAGCCAAAATATTGAGTGTATCCCACCTTAATTTGGAGACCATTTCAAGAACACATTTGATGCATTGAACACTAATGACTGAAGACCAGAGGAGTTGTGGGAAGACATCAAGGACATCATATATGAGGAAAGCAAAAGGTCATTAAAAAGACAGGAAAGAAAGAAAAGACAAAAATGTCAGAAGAGACTCTGAAACTTGCTATTGAACATAGAATAGCTAGAGCAAATGGAAGAAATGATGAAGTAGAACAGCTGAACAGAAGCTTTCAAAGGCAGCTCGAGAAGGCAAAGTAAAATATTATAATGAAATGTGCAAAGGCCTGGAGTTAGAAAACCAAAAGGGAAGAACATGCCCGGCATTTCTCAAGCTGAAAGAATTGAAGACAAATTCAAGCCTCAAGTTGCAATTTTGAAGAATTCTGTGGGCAAAATATTGAATGACACAGGAAGCTTCAAAAGAAAACAGAGAGAATACAAAGAATCACTGTATCAAAAAGAACTTGTTGTTATTCAACCATTTCAGCAGGTAGCATATGATCAAGAACCTATGGGGTATTGAAGGAAGAAGTCCAAGCTGCATTGGAGACATTGGCTAAAAACAAGGCTCCAGGAATTGATGGAATACCAATTGAGAAGTTTCAACAAAGGGATGCAGTGCTGGAGGTGCTCACTTGTCTATGCCAAGGTATTTGGAAGACAGCTACCTAGCCAACTGACTGGAAGAGATCTGTATTGGTGCCAGTTTCAAAGAAAGGTGATCCAACAGGATGCAAAAATTATCAAACAATATCATTAATATCACACTCAAGTAAAATTTTGCTGAAGATCATTCAAAAGTGGTTGCAGCAGATAATTGACAGGGAATTGCCAGAAATTCAAGCTGGATTCAGAAGAGGACGTGGAAACAGGGATATCATTGCTGATATCAGATGGATCTTGGCTGAAAGCAGAGAATACCAGAAAGGTGCTTACCTGTGTTTTATTGACTATGCAAAGGCATTCGGCTATGTGGATCATAACAAATTATGGATAACATTGCAAAAAATGGGAATTCCAGAACACTTACTTGTGCTCATGAGAAACCTGTATATAGAGCAAGACGCAGTCATTCAAACAGAACAATGGGGTACTGCATGGTTTAAAATCAGGAAAGGTGTGCATCAAGGTTGTATCCTTTCACCATACTTATTCAATCTATATGATGAGCAAATAATCTGAGATGCTAGATGTCTTGGTTATCTTGTGCTGCTATAGCAAAAACACCACAAGTGGATGGCTTTAACAAAGAGAAATTTATTTCTTCACAGTAGGGTAGGCTAGAAGTCCGAATTCAGGGCGTCAGCTCCAGGGGAAGTCTTTCTCTCTCTGTCGGCCTTCTCATCAATTTTCCCCTGGACTAGGAGCTTCTCTGAGCAGGGACCCCACCTCCAAAGGATGAGCTCTGTAGTATGAAGTTTCCAACTCTCTGCTTGCTTCCCTTTCATCTCTTGTAAGATAAGGTGGTGCAGACCATACTCCAGTGAAACTCCCTTTACATTGGATCAGGCATGTGACCTTAGTAAGGGTGTTACACCCCACCCTAACCTCTTTAACATAAAATTACAATCACAAAATGGAGGACAACCACACAATACTGGGAATCATGGACTAAGTTGACACATATTTTTGGGAGACACAATTCAATCCATGACACTGGGCTATTTGAAGAAGAATGTGGCATCAGCATTGGTGGAAGACTCATTAACAACCTGCGATATGCAGGTGACACAACCTTGCTTGCTGAAAGCGAAATAGGACTTGAAGCACTTACTAATGAAGATCAAAGACTACAGCTTTCAGTATGGATTACACCCCAATGTAAAGAAAATAAAAATCCTCACAACTGGACCAATAAGCAGCATCATGATAAATGGAGAAAATATTGAAGTTGTCAAGGATTACATTTCACTTGGATCCACAGTAAACACCCATAGAAGCCAGCAGTCAGGAAATCAAACAACATATTGCATTGGTAAATTTGCTGCAAAAGACCTCTTTAAAGTGTTAAAAAGCAAAGATGTCACGTTGAGGACTAAGGTGCGCCTGACCCAACCTGTGATATTTTCAATTGCCTCATATGCATGGGAGGGCTGGACAGTGAATAAGGAAGACTGAACAAGAACTGATGCCTTTGAATTATGGTGTTGGCAAAGAATATTGAATATACTATGGACTGCCAAAAGAATAAACAAGTCTTTCTTGGAAGAAATATAGCCAGAGTGCTCCTTGGAAGCGAGGATGACAAGACTTGGTCTCATGTACTTTGGACATGTTATCAGGAGGGCCAGTCCCTGGAGAAGAACATCATACTTGGTAAAGTAGAGGGTCAGTGAAAAAGAGGAAGACCCTCGATGAGATGGCTGCAACAATGGGCTCAAACTCAACAAGGACTGTGAGGATGGTGCAGTACTGCTAAGAGTTGGAACTGGCTCAATGGCACTTAATAACAACAATGACAATTCTGTTTTTTGGCTAAGCATACTTTTTGTTGGATGAAGGAAGAATTTCTATAAAGGTCAACTAAATTCTCAAAGCTGAGTTGTGGAATTATTTTTAATCTATAGTAACTCATTAGATAAGTGTTTCTCAGATTAGTATTTCCAGAAACAGCATCCTGGGAATTAACAGGTGTGGCTAAAAAATGTTTCATTGTAAAATAAGTATAGAGACATATGTCGTTTCTTTGGGGATTCACAACTCACTAGAACATATTAAAGACTAAGAAGTCTTGTAGAAAGAACAAAACAAAAATGTATCTATTAACTTTGTTCCATGAACATTTTCCATTTTTTTAAATGAAACATTCATTAATATCCTGCAAAAAGTCAGTTTGGGAGACACTCCTTTAAACCAGTTCTTTATTTCTATCGTGAACTGAAGATACTGCTTTAGAATTTGATGGAGTTAAGAAATATTATATAGTTACACATCTCCTCCATTTTCTAGCTCTTAAAAATATTCCAAAGGTACAGCTATTGGTCTCTATTCGTCTGGACCAAAAGAGAAAGAAGGAAACCCAAGAATGAGAGGAGGAACCAAAATACAGGACTAATTGTTGCCTTGAACCACTGCCCCCTCTACCTTGAGAACAGAGGAACTAGATGGTGCCCAGCTACCACCACTACCGAACATTCTGATCAGGGACACAATAGACGGATCCTGATAACAGTGGAGAAAAATGTGGAACAGAACTTCAAATTCTTAAAGAATCCAGACTTACTGGACCTATCGAGGCTGAAGAAGTCCCCGAGATTATTGCCCTGAGTTACTCTTTAAACCTTGAAGCAAAACTATCCTCTGAAGTCACCTTTAAACCAAGTGACAGCTGAACTCAAAAAGTAAAGATTTTCACCCTTGAATATTGTGCCCTTTAAAAAAAAATTATAAGACCAAATGGACAACGGCCATGCTAAAATAATGAGAATGTTGACACATAATGTCACTGATCATTATGTCTAGAAACTGTTATGTATTCTGTATATTATCACTAAAAATAAAACAAAATATTATTAAAATATATTCTAAAGAAACTAATTCTAATGCTAGAATCTGAGCCTTCAGTGAGTCATAATCTTTTTGCTGGTGGAGAGTATTGCCTTGATCAATGTTGATGGCTGCTGACTGATCAGGGTGGTGGTTGCTGAAGGTTAGGCTGGCTGTGGCAATTTCTTAAAATAAGACAACAATGAAGTTTGCTGAATTGATCGACTCTTCCTTTCACAAAAGATTTCACTGTAGCATACGGTGCTGTTTGGTAGCATTTTATCCACGGTATAACTTCTTTCAAAATTGGAGCCAATCCTTTCAAACCTTGCCACTGCTTTATCAACTAAGTGTATGTAATATTCTAAATCCTTTGTTGTCATTTCAACAATCTTCACAGCATCTTCACCAGGAGTAGTTTCCTTCTCAAGAAACCACTTTCTTTGCTCATCCATAAGAAGCAACGCCTTTTCCACTAAAGTTTTATCAGGAGATTGCAGCAATTCAGTCATATCTTCAGGCTCCACTTCTAATTTTAGTTCTCTTGCTATTTCCACCACATCTGCAGTTACTTCCTCTGCTGAAATTTTGAACCCCTCAAAGTTATCCATGAGAGTTTGAATCAACTTCTTCCAAACTCCTGTTAATGTTGATATTTTGACCACCTCTCATGAATGACGAATGTTCTTAATGGCATCTAGAATGGTGTCTTAGTTGTCTAGTGCTGCTATAACAGAAATACCACAAATGGATGTCTTTAATAAAGAGGTTTATTCTCTCACAGTCTAGTAGGCTACAAGTCCAAATTTAGGGCATCAGCTCCAGGGGAATGCCTTCTCTCTGTCGGCTCTGGAGGAAGGTCCACGTCATAAATCTTCCCTTGGTCTGCGAGCTTCTCTGAGCAGGAACATCAGGTCCAAAGGACGTGCTCTGCTCCCGGCACTGCTTTCTTGATGGTATGAGGTTCCCATGTGTTTCTGCACACTTCTCTCTTTTATATCTCAGAAGAGATTGGCTTAAGATGCTATCTAATCTTGTATACCTCATCAGTATAACTGCTGCTAATCTATCTTATTAGATCATAGTGATTGAATTTACAACACATAAGGAAATCACATCAGATTACAAAATGGTACACAATTATACAATACTGGGAGTCATGACCCAGCCAAGTTGACAGATATTTTGGGGGGACACAATTCAATCCATGACAAATGGTGAATCTTTTCCAGAAGGTTTTCAATTTACTTTGCCTAGATCCATCATAGGAATCACTATCTATGACATCTATACCCTTATGAAATGTATTTCTTAAACAATAAGACTTGAAAGTCAAAATTATTCCTTGATCCATGGGCTGCAGAATAGATGTTGTGTTAGCAGGTATAAAAACAACATTAATCTCTTGTACATCTCCATCAGAGCTCCTGGGTGACCAGGTGCATTGTTAATGAGCAGTAATATTTTGAAAGGAATCTTTTTTTTCTGAGCAGTAGGTCTCAACAGTGGGCTTAAAATATTCAGTAAACCTTGTTGTAAACAGATGTGCTGTCATCCAGGCTTTGTTGTTCCATTTATGGAACACAGGCAGAATAGATCTAGCATAATTCTGAAGGGCCCTAGAATTTTCAGAATGGTAAATGAGCATTGTCTTCAAGTTAAAGTCACCAGCTGCATTAGCCCCTAACAAGAGAGTCAGCCTGTCCTTTGAAGCTCTGAACCCAGGGATTGACTTCTCTTTAGCTATGAAACTCCTAGACTGCAACTTCTTCCAATATAAAGCGATTTTGTTTACATTGAAAATCTGTTGTTTAGTGTAGCCACTTCATCAATTATCTCAGCTAGATCTTCTGGATGACTTGCTGCAGCTTCTACATCAGCACTTGCTGCTTCACCTTGTAATTTTATGTTATGGAGACGGCTTCTCTCCTTAAACCTCATGAACCAACCTCTGCTAGCTTCAAACTTTTCTTCTGCAGTTTCCTCATCACCTCTCTAAGCCTTCACAGAATTGAAGAGAGTTAGGGCCTTGTTCTCAATTAGGGTTTGGCTTAAGGGAATGTTGTGGTTGGTTTTATCTTCTATCCAGACCACTATAACTTTCTTCATATCAGAAATAAGTCTGTTTCACTTTCTTTTTATCATTGCTGTGTTCACTAGAGTAGCACTTTTAATTTCCTTCAAAAACTTTGCCTTTGCATTCAACAACTTGGCTAACTGCCTGGTGCAAGAAGCCTAACTTTCAGCGTATTTCGGCTCTAGACATGCTTTCCTGACCAAGCTTAATCATTTCTAGCTTTTGGTTTAAAGTGAGAGATGTGTGACTTTTCCTTTCACTTGAACACTTAGAGATTATCGTAGTGTTATTAATTGGCCTAATTTCAATATCGTCGTGTCTCAGGGAATAGGGAGGCCCAAGAGGGGGGAATGGCTGGTCAGTGGAGCAGTCAGAACAAAGAAAACATTTATCGATTAAGTTTGCCATCTTATATGGGTGTGGTTTGTGGTGCCCCAAAACAAGTACAGTAGTAATGTCAAAGATTACTGATCACAGATCACCATAACAGATATAATAATAATGAAAAGTTTGAAATATTGCTAGATTTACCAAAATGTGACACAGAGACAGGGAGTGAGCACCTGCTATAGGAAAAATGGCACCCATAGACTTGCTCCATGTGGAGTGGCCACAAACCTTCAATTTGTAAAAAACGCAATATCTGCGAAGTGCAATATGTTTGTATAAGTGGAATCATACAGTATTTGTCCTCTTGAGTCTATCTTATTTCACTTAGCATAATGTTTTCAAAGTTTATTCATATTGTAGCATGAATCAGAACTTCATTTCTTTTTATGACTGAATAATATTCCATTTATGTATATACTACATTTTGTTTATCCATTCATCTGTTGAAGAACATTTGGATTGTTTCTACCTTTGGGCTATTGTGAAGAATGCTGCAACACTAGTGTACAGTGTCTGTTTGAATCCCTGCTTTCAAGACTTTTGGGTATACATCTTGGAGTGGAAATGCTGGGTCATATGGTAAATGTGTTTATCTTTTTGAGTAACTACCAAATTGTTTTCCACAGCGACCGCAGTAGATGAAGTTTCCGATTTCTCCACATTCTCTCCAATGCTTGTCTTCTGATTTTAGCCATACTAGTGGGTGTGAGGTGGTAGCACATTGTGGTTGCGCATTTTTAAATTGGGTTGTTTGTCTTTTTGTTGTAGAGATGTATAAGTTCCTTACATATTCTGGATATTAAACCCTTATATATCATTCCTAGGAAAGACCAGCAGCATTTCATCGAGCATTCCCTTATTTGATTTAAGTATTCAACCAGGTTCCAGAGTTCCAAAATAGTTGGCTCTAATTGCTCTTCCCAATTCCATTGTTTTGGTGGAGGGACTGACCTCTAGAGCTCCCTCTGTCATTTTGTGTGACACAAATTCCCAATAAATATTTATGGTATTGAATTGACTAGTGGGGAAAACTATTTCCTTTAAGTATTCTCATACAGAGAGCATTTGGCAGAAACAAAATGGGCATCTGAGGAGAGGCCCCTAAGTGTTTTGTGTTGGTGTTAGCATTAATGGTCTCACCAGGGCATCATTTTCAACCAGAGGAAGAACTGAAAGTACATTATTTCATTATTGTGTCTGACAGAGGCAACACTAATTTAACTAGCAGGATATTTTTTATAATTTCAATGGCATGGATTGCCTTTTTATTATTTCCAGGGTGTGTAAATTCTTGGCAACTGGATTTGACAAACAAACAAAAACTAAGTATGCTACGAAATAATACCATTTATAAGGTCCATTACCTCTTGACTTTGAGCAATTGCCTAATTACCTTAAGTTCAAAGCTAATTCATGGAATTTCATGTAATAATGACTTACATTTGTCTAGTGCCTGAAAGTTTACAATGTGCATTCATTTGCAGCATCATTCAATCAATCAACTCATCAATTGACAAATTAATCCTTCAACAGACATTTCTTAAGAACCCATTACATTGCAAACATCGTCCAGCTTGATTCTGGGGATGTTAAAAAAAATAGAGCAAAGGTCCTGCCTTCTAATGACTTTCAGTCTGGTTGGGGAGACAGAAACATAAACCAGTAAGTGGATTAAAATGTTGTGACAGACTTCTGTACCTGCTGCAGTGGGAACTCAGGTGGGGAGTAGGTCGTTTTTCCTGGGGGAGGAAGAAGTGGATGGGAAAGCATCCACAGAGGAGATGTCATTGAGTGAAGTCTTATTTGATTCTTACTGAGGGTTACTATTACCCATGATTCACAGTTGAGGAGCCTGACTTAGACTCAGAGGTGTGAAGCATCTTCTCTGAGGTGACCCTGCTGGTAAGCTTTCAAAAACAAATTGTCTGACTCCACAGCATCTCCCCTCTACCTCACACAAACCAGGGTATATGAATCCTCATCTTCTAGCAGAAATGGAGAGAGAGAATGTAAGGCCTGAGAGCCTGAACCAGGGATTATGATTATTCAAAAACGTGTCTGATACTCAGAGTAATAAGAAAAACAACTTGATCGAAAATGCTATTCATCCATAAAAGAAGACAGAAAGCCAAACCCAAAGGCAGGGTTTAGAGATGGAAACAGTGGCTTTGCTAAGACTTACAAGCCTGTGGGATTTCTCAGTTGCATAGGGTATTAAGGAAAGTTATTTGAAAAATATTCAAATTACTTTGACATCACTTCCCCGAGGCGATATGGAAACTCACTTTTTGTAGACTGGGCTTGTATTAATGTGAAACTTTAGAGGAAATGGAGCTTAAAGGGATGACCCACTTCTCTTGCTGTACCACCCACAGACTCCAATTTAATTTCTTACTCTGTTCACTATAGCCAGTACTTTTTCCTGGGAAGGAAGCTTCCCTTTGTCATACTTTTAGTGTGTGTGGCCACATTTCACTAGGTTGGTGGCATGTTGATTTGTGACATGCCTTAAGAAGACACTTATGTATCTTTAAGTTTACAATGGCAAAAACAATTTGGTACTGGCACATGTTTTCTTTGTTCTCTGAAAGAAAGCTTAATACTTCACGTTAGAATGCAGCATAGTTCAAAGATTTCTAATGTGGGTCAACACTGCCGAGAAGCTGTGGTGGGAGACGATGTGGTCTTTATTTTCTTTGCCTCTGTATTTTATGTAATCATACCAGACTTACGAGCTGGAGTGGCATATTTTATGAATTATTATATTCCAATGCTACAGTTAGGAAAGAAGGTATTTTAACTCACCTGAACAGAACGTTCAGTTACCCTCATGGACTAACTTGTTGCTATCGAGTTGATTCTGACTCTTAGTGACCCTATAGGACAGAGTAGAACTGCCCCTTAGGGTTTCCGAGGAGTGGCTGGTGGATTCGAGCTGCTGACCTTTTGATTAGCAGCCAAATGCTTAACGACTGTGCCACCAGTGCCCCATCATGGGCTAGGTAGCCCCTTGTTTTTTATGATTCTCTGTAGGTTAAAACATGTTTCAGTGATCTCTTTTAATCATCATAAGAACCCTCATAAGGTAGGCATAGCAGATATTATTACTTTTTTTTTTTTTTTAAATTCATGAAGAAACTGAAGCCCAGACAAGTTAAGTCTAGAATCTATATGATGATTCTTAATATTTTTGTTATCTTCTGGACTATGTTGCTTAATTCTGTCTTATATTGCTTGTTTGCAGAGAAGTTTGCTCATGGACACAGACATGCCCCCTAACTCTGACCTGCTACGTCTCAAATGTGTGTGTTAGTTTTAAGGGAAGCTGAATGAGAAAATGGATGATTCAGGACCAGATCATTACAGTTTTAAGAAAAGTAACACAAAGTATATATCCCAGTGGTACAATAGCTTGAATTACTTTAATATATGAACAGCAGAACATAATTAAATTCCAAGCATCAGGAATCAAATTTCTTTGACTGGGAGCACCCATATCAGAAGAGGCTGAGTTTGGATGAACACAGCACGCTAGGGATCCTCATTATAACACTATGTGTAGTTTAAATTGTAGAGAAAGAAAGGAAGTGAGTGTTACTAATGTAAGCCCATTTCCTCAGGCCAGACTAACCTGGAGTTTTAAAGGGGTTACAGAAATAGTAATAAGCCACATTTTTAACTTTTGATCCCTCTAGCTATTATAAACCTCCATGTCCTCCCCACCCACCCCTAGCGGAGTCCCCAGGGGTTGTCTTATATGTGCTCACCAGTTCTCTCAGCCACCCATGGGTTTCATAATGTATTTTCTTTTGCACCTGCCTCACCCCTCCCATGTTGGTAAATGCTCCTTGTCTTCAGATGGGGCATAGCCTTTGCTCTCAGTCAGAGTCTCCGCTCCCACCATTATTGCCTGTCCCTCTGGTTCTTACTTGGAGTTCTTGATGTGAGCTGGGTAGAACTGAGAGAATGCCATCCTTTCCTTTTGGAATATGCATGGATCTCAAAGCAGAGCTAAGTTTTTAAGCACAGTTTCTGCTTTCTGTTCATTTGTAGATGTACAGCCCTCTCTCTTTCAAGTAATGAGATACGAGTTCATGGGGGTAGGTCGGGTATGGGCAAAGCTTGTAGCAGTTTAATTAAATGCTGTATTAAGACCCCTTATCCTTCCCTTGGTCCCTCAGGCAAATAGATTTTAGTCCTACCTGTCGCATTAGTCTGCCAGAAAAAACCAGAATCCCAGCACTAAATAGAACCTAGACTCATGCTTGGAGCTTCCAAAATGTCAGTATTTTGTGTATAACCTGGAGCTGATTTTTTCCCTTCTAATTTCTGTCTCTGTTTCTTGTATTCTTGACTTCTGTTTCTTTGGTTAATTGAATTTCTCTTATACTTAGCTCACAGAGTGAAAACTGCTTTGAAAGGAAAAACTCCTTAGGTCAGATGTATCTCTCTGATGGAAGGAAAGGAAATGAGGGAAAACCCACTGAAGCAGAGTTATGCATTTCCAATCAGAAGAGGAACATTCTACTTCTCTCTGGTGGCGAGTGACACCCCATCAGCTGAAAAGGGCTCTCTCATTCCTAGGGCTAAGAAATAAGGAATCTGGAATTCAGTGATGGTGTATGTCAAAACAAAACAACTCATATCTGTGATATAAAAGCAATGTTTAAAATTAACCCAGAGAGGCAGAGCTTCCTGGACACTGCTCCTGTTTTTCTGTCCAGCAAACCGAAACCAAACCAAGTGTAGAAATGTGCTCTGTAAGGTTTTCAATGGCTTCTTTTTCAGAAGTAGATCGTCAGACCTGCCTTCCAGGGTGCCTCTGGGTGGATTCAAACCACCAACCTTTCGGTTAGTAGCTCAGAGTTTAACTGTTTTTGCCACATAGGGACTCCTTTCTGTCCAGAGTGAGGTAAATATCTGCACCTCTGAATTCAAACTCCTAGGAAGATTGTCGAGGAGGTATCCTCTCCCTTTACAATCCCAGCTTCCCTCAAACTACCCCGAGCCCACCTCTTTTCTTTATTCTGTCTTTATTAAAAGTACAGACAGGATTAGATGCCACCTCATTTGGGAATGGGTTGTCTTTGTTATGTTAATGAGGCAGGATTAGCATAGGGTGTATTTTGAGTCAATCTCTTTTGAGATATAAAAGAGATTGAACAAGTGAACAGAGCAGAGATGGGGGAAGAGAGATGCCAAGCCACAGGAAGATTACCCAGGAGCACAAGTTCAAAGAGACAAGGACCTTCCTCCAGAGATGACAGAGACAGAAAGCCTTCCCCCAGAGCGAGCACCCTGAATTTGGACTTCTAGCCTCTAAACTGTGAGAAAATAAATTTCTGTTTGTTAAAGCCACTCACTTGTGGTATTTCTGTTATAGCAGCACTATGTAACCAAAACAGGCAGTATGAGATGAAGAAAAATGCATTAATCTGGATATCAAGAGACCTAGATTTTTTCTTTTCTATTAATGGTGCTACCTTGTCTGGGTAACTCCCTTCTCCACCTCTCCTCTCTGCTGCCCCCTCTACCTGCCTCAGTCTGTTACTTTGTAAAGCAGAGGCTTAATGTACGTGGACCCTCCTTTTCTAAAATCCAAGTCTATAATGTAGAATAGAATGTCCTCCCACCCAAGATGTTTCTTCATTTATAATGCAAAGCTTCTCGCTTGGGCAGGAAGAATTTTCCCTTACATTTATTAAGCACCTCCTATTTCTAGGTGGAAACCCTGGTGGCATAGTGGTTAAGTGCTATGGCTGCTAACCAAAAAGGTTGGCAGTTCGAATCCACCTGGCGTTCCTTGGAAACCCTATGAAGCAGTTCTACTCTGCCCAATAGGGTCTCTATGAGTTGGAATCGACTCGATGGCAGTGGGTTTGGTGTTTTGTTTTTATTAATGTTCCAGGTGGAGCCCTCGTGGTGCAGTGGTTAAGAGCTCAGCTGCTAACCAGAAGGTTGGCAGTTCAAATCCACCAGCCACTCCTTGAAAACACTATGGGGCAGTTCTGCTCTGTCCCGTAGGATTGCTATGAGTCAGAATAGACTGGACGGCAACGTGTTTGGTTTTTTGGGTATGTTCCAGGTACTGAGCCAGGTACCCTTACCTGTGTCATCTCATTTAAACTTTGATGATGATGATCCAGATGAGAATGATGACAACACTTACATAGCACTTACTCTGACTGAGACACTGTTCTAAGCACTTTACATACAGTCACTCATTTAAATCCTCATCGCAAACTCTATGAAGTTGGTACTATTATTTTCTTCATTTTGCAGATGACCATCCTGAGCCTTCAGAAGTAACAAACAAACAAACAACAAACGAACAAACCATGCCCAAAGTCCTAGAGCTGATCTCGGCTCTCCATATGTTATTTACAGATGAGGACACTGGGTTTACTACAGCCTAAGAAGACTGCCCAAGGTCACAGAGCAACTAAGTAGCTCATCTGGAAATCAAACTCAGGTCTACCTCATTCCAGAGCCCACGTTCTTTCTACTTTGCTGCTTTGCCTTCCCAGAGTTAATTTTTGCTTTGTCATAAACTGTAGAGCATGGCACTTTTAACGAAAGAAAAGTTTGCCAAATGAAAAGCAGATGAATGAGATATTTGGGATGCTTTGCAGTAAATAAATCTCTTTCAGAATTCTCATCCTCTCCCACTCAAATTGCTAAAGCCATAGCAGTAACAATTACCTCAGCCTGGCTGAGGCAGTGTGGGAGTGAACTCTCTTAATTTTATTGCTCAGGGAGACACCAGAGACCAAGAAAACCTTGCTTTAGCTTGCTGAACCATTGGATACATCAGAAATCAGCTACATCCGACGCTGGCTGTCTCCATAGCCTCCTTTTCTCCCTCCTGTGTTAGCCGTGTCTTGGAACATCATTATTTTAGAAGAGAAATAAATTAAGTCAACAATAAAAATATTAGAAATGTCCATGCCAGCACATTTCCTGAATAGATGAGAACTAGAGTGGCATTTCAATATGACTTCTTGGGACTTGAGGAGGATAATGTTTGATTTATTTTTTCTTTTATAGTAGGTAATTTAGATTCTTCCCAGGAATTTTCAAACATCCCTTGTGAAACTGAGGGTCCAAATCAGAAATGTGTTTATTTCTAGATGCCATGCAACTGAATTTGAAGCCAGATGCTTGCATTTATATTCAAGAAGAACGTGGATGTCTCTTCATGCTAGATGTCAGGGATATGAGGGACATGAAGACAAGCAAGTCTCAGTTCCTTTCCCTAAGTGCTAGTAATCTAATAGGGGAAATGAGATATAAGCTGCAATGAAGTGTGTTGTGAAGGCTGACGTACCATTTATTGAGTACCTATAGGTTCGCTATGAGTCGGAATCGACTCGACAGCAACGCGTTTGTTTTTTTGTTTATCATAGACCAGGCATTGTGTCAAGTACTTTATATAAAAACAAAGCAAAGTAAATGGTACTATCTCCGTTTCTAGGGGAGGAAACTGAGGCTCATTGTAAATTGCCCAGAACCAACAACTCTTTGTCAGTGTGGCAGAAGTACAAACCAAGGTCATTCTAGTGCCAAACCTGTGCTCTTTCCCCTAAACTGTACTATTAACTAGGCAGGCTACCATTTGACATTTAATTGTTTAACTGATTAAAACAAGTTCATGGCATTTAAAGTTTTAAGTCATTAGCCCACCAAGTTACATAGCATTTTAAGATGACTATTTTTGAAGAAACTTGGGCAAATCAAATACGTTTCAGCTTTTAAAACTCATTAAGGATGTGCAAAACAGACAACTTCACCCTTTCCTGTGCTTTTATATTTGTGGGGTGAGGCGTATAGATGGGGTTTGGGTGGAGGGTAGAGGAGGTAGGATATCGAGTGAATACACTGCCTGATAAGAAATAATGATTTTGAATTTTGATGTAGCTACGGGGGTGGGGGGTGGGGGAGGCAGTGGTAGGTGAGGTATCCAGAATGGGGGAAATTAAGAACCCTAAACTACTTTGCCTTAGTCAGACATTAGCTGGAATACCGTGTTCAGTTCTGGGCAACGTATTAGTTTCCTATGGCTGCCGTAACAAATTAGCACAAACTTAGTGGCTTAAAACAACACGGATTTGTCTTATTGTTCTGGAGATCAGAAGTCCAAAATGTATTTCATCGGGCTAAAATCAAGGTGTTGGCAAGACTGCATTCTTTCTGGAGGCTCTAGGGGAGAATCTATTCCCTTTCTTTTTCTACTTTTTAAAGACTGCCTGCATTACTTGGCTCATGGTCCATCCCTCCTCCATCTTCAAAGCCAACAGTGCAGCATCTTCAACTTTCTGTCATATCTTCTTCTTCTTTGCATCTGACCCTCCTGCATCCCTTTTAAAAGGATTGTTGTGATTATGTTGGGCCTAACTGGATATTACAAGATATTCTCCCCATCTCAAGATCCGTAACTTAATCATACCTGCAAAGTCTCTTTTACCATGTGAGGTAACATATACAGGCTCTTAGGATTAGGACATAGACATCTTTTGCTGTTGAGTCCATGCTGACTCATAATAAGCCTATAGGGCAGGGTAGAACTGCCCCATAGTGTTCCCAAAGTTTGAAATCTTTATGGAAGCAGACTGCCACATCTTTCTCCCATGGGGTGGCTGGTGGGTTTGGACTGCTGACCTTTAGGTTAGCAGCCGAGTGCTTAACCACTGTGCAACCAGGGCTCCTTTGGGGGAGTATTATTTAGCCTAACACAGCAATGTACATTAAGATAAATTATAGAATAACTAGGATACACTTAGGAAAAAGCAGGATGGCATTCAAAAGTGAAGTAAGGATGTTTGGAAGACTAGGGCTGTGTAGTTGCAGAAAAGACTCAAACAGCCAGGATTACTGGCTTCAAATATTAGAAGGGCTGTCTTATGGAAGAGCCATGTAGATATGTTGACTGTGGTCCCAAGGGGCATAACTACAAACAACAGGCTCTGGGGAAATTCTTACAAGGAAGGATTTTCTGTCACAGCTGCCAAAAGATGTAATGAGTTTTCTTTAGAAGATGGTGGATTCCCAGTCCCTGGAGGTATTTGAACATGAGCCAGATAACTATTTGGTAGGGACTTTGTAGAGGAAGTTCAAGGGTAGAAAGGGGATTGGATTTCACAAGCATCAAATGTCCTTTCCAACCCTGAGCTTCTCAGTAGCTCCTGGACTGTCCTTACAGTCCTTGTGTCCACCTTGGTCCCAGGTTTGGGTTATGCTCTTGGGGGAAGGACGGTTGACAGGAATGGGAGGAATCCACAACTGCAATTACTTGGTCCATTTTGATTTTGGTCTGCCATTTTTATTTTGCCTTTCCTTCATACTTCACATGCCTACCTTGCACTGTGGGCACTTGGAGACATGAGACTGCATCTGTGTAATTCTTGATCCTCAACTTAGCACATCACTTCACACAGTTGGATTCTTAAGAAATGTTATTTGACAATGATTTTATCAGGTATCGAATAGCGTCAGGCTCCAGTGGTAAGCTGGTCTAACCTGGTTGCATGCATAAACTTTTAGGTTTACAGAACTTGTGGCTGCCTCTTCTCTCTGGAGGAGGACAGAATTGGATTCTTTTCCAAATTTCAATGAGGTGGAAATTTCAGGACACCCAAAAGACAGAGAACCAGTCAAAGAGTTCCACCCACACTTAAATATAGCCTTAAAATGTACCCATATATGAGCTGCACTGCTTTCAGCTCTCTGTCAGGTAGGAATCTTCATTTGTTATGATAGTCTTGAGCCTCTGACCCTTTTTTGCTTATTAAAGAACTGAACGTGAATGACAGAGGTTTCTCTCACAGTAGACAGCTGAACTACTATAGAGACAACCAGAAAATCTTCCAGCAGAAGGAGTGAGTGTTTTGACCACTTTATTGCTTTCCTCAGGGCAGACACTGTGGGTTCATGCAACATCTAATCTTCAATTATCTCGGTTGTCACACCTAGGAGCAGGTTTCTCCCCAATCCTTTATAGAACTATAAAGAGCAAGAAAGTGATTTATAGAACAAGAGGCCTCTTAAGCAGGGGATGTGCATGTGGTCCTTATTCCGCCCTCGTAATAGCTGCCCATCTTTTGGAAGGGACACAGAGACCACAGCCAGAGTCTGTTAAATCTCATTTGCTTCCATGAACTGATTTCAAGGGATCAGGCCCATGGAGGAGATTTTCAAAACCCTGCAAAATAGGTTTAGAAGAAGATGTGGCTCTGTTCAGATGAATTCTTTGGGCCAGGGGTTTTCCTATGCACCAGTAATTATCTGAGTCTGCTTCATAAGACTTGCTTCACTTGCTTACAATTTCTACACCGCAGCTAAATCCCTGATGGGAAGGTTTCCTTTACAGTCGTAGGTCTCTCCTCAATCACTGAGCTTGTCTATAATTAGACTTCGATTACTTTGTAGTTATTTAAACTCTCATGAGTCTCACTTCTGTTTGTTAATATTATTAATTTGGTTTTGGGTATATGTCATATATTCTTAATACACTGGCACTGTCTCAGGAAAATCTAGTCTGTCGCAAATTTATGACAAAGTTGAATATTTATTTTTGATACTTTCTCACCCCTGCTCCTTTAAGCAGTTAGCTACCTCCCTACCAGATACTGTTCCCTCTTTGCCCTGTCTCCACATCTCCAGTCCCAGTCCAAAATGTCCCAATTCCCAGTCTGTTTTCACCTAGTCCTTGCTAAAGCATTGGCTGATAATGATTTAAGTAAAGGTATCCCTACTCTCAACATTATTTTGTATTTTAATAAAAAGTTTTTGAAGGTTAATATTCAAAGTACTGAATCTCCTGTGGTTTAATCTTAGGCAATGCGAAAAATAGTTTCAGATGGAGATGAAGGGAGTTGCGTTGATTACACAGGGATCAGCGGGGCTCTCACTTTGCCTGGGATACTTGGATGTGGTGACAGGTCTGGGAAATTGCTGCTTTTCCAGATATGTGTGGAGATGGCATTTCTGTGCTGGAGTGGAGAGAAACAAAATGGCAATTGGTCAGAGCATTGTTTGGCTTGGGGAGAAGGAAGATCTAGTACTTTGGTAGTTTAGCTAAATTATTTAAGTGTTTTTTTGAGGAGGGGAGTACGCAGGAGGAGCTCATACTAACTGCAATGAGACAAGGAATTCAGAGACAAGGGATCATGACAGCTACTTTCCAAGGGTTCATATACTAGTTGTAGGGAAATTATATACATTCGTGAATAGACTGACCCTAAGGTAGAATATGAAAATATCATAGAGGTTCAACTAACATGCTATGAAAATGTGTGCTCCATCCTCCCTGGGGTAGCTGGAAAGGTTTCTTGTGGAAAGTGGTATTTTAGTTGAGCTTAAATTTGTACTTTGAAAATTTGTATTTTTTTTAAAGAAATGACTTGAGCAAGGGCTTGTGCTTTGTTTGAGGGAGGGAACGTTGTCTAAGCAGAGGCTAGAGGGTAAGCTTTGTGCTGAAGACTGGAAAACTCAGTAGGGGCCCCAACCCTGGAGAGCTTTGAATGTTTGGTTGAATATTTAAAATTTTATTCTGCTCATCCATTTAAGGTTTAAGCAGGGGAATAATATACTTTAGGAAAAGAATTCTGACCAGGAAGTATTAAAGGGGAGGAAGGACTGTAAAAACAGTGTGGGGGCAGTGTCTGACCTCCTCTAACTACACAAGGGGGAAGGAGAATCAAGATCAACAGCCCAAGGCTGATTCCTACAGCTGGAGGTCAGACATGCCTCCTCTCTCCTCCATCTTTACCAATTCTGACACCAGCCGTCCCTCCCACAGCACTCTCTACTTCTCTGCTGGGTTTGAGCATTCATTCAATGGCCACACTGACCATACTTATGATTATGGGGGTTATTAGGGAATTTGCAGGTTACAATTCAGGCTCAGGAGCACTCAAGGACACAGTTCTTCCATCTGGACAGCCTCTTCCCAGCCGTGCTCGCAGGCATGCCTCCCCCTGGCCCCCAGTCTCTGCTCAAAGGCATTCAGCTTACTTGCTCCTTTGCATCTCTCCTTTGGGTCTCTCCTGCTGGTCTCTCTGCTGCCACCGCTTCTCACCATCTTCAGTGTTACCGTTCTCTGTCTCCTGGGTCCAGGAGTGTCTCAGCACAGGGATCCTGGGTCCAAACGACGTGCTGGCTCCTGGCTGTTCTTCCTTGGTGGTGGTGGTATCTTTTCTTTCCCACCTCTGGGGTGGCTCATTTCAAACTCAGTGGAATGGCAAAACTGACCAATCCCTTTGGTGGGCCACAATTATCCTATCATACAGTCCTGCTGAATCACTTGGGTGGGAGTTACAAGACTATGGCTAGAAAGGCCACACAAAAGTGATCCATCACACTGTAGTGATATACTCATTTGTCCATGAGTTTGGGAACTGTGGAAGTTCACCTCTAATTCATTAGATGTGCATTGTATCCGAAGGAGCAAAATAAGCTGCATATTGCAATGCATAAATCTTCCTCCCATAAGTGATTCCTTTTCATCATGGAGCAAGTATTTGGCAGCCAAGTTATCTTTAAAGTAATACAAACAAAAGGTATTTGGAATAAATGTTTCAGACCCATTTGTTACTTTGCACAGAGCAGGGAATAAACAGGATTGAGCTAAGGCATTTACTGTAGTATGTGGTTCTGCAGGGGCTGCCATGCTGTTATATATACTATTATCTTGGCTAAACTTCGTGGCTACTGCCACCACTATTACTCAAAGACCTGGAGTGTCAAGAAGATAATCGAGATAACAAAGAGAGAGTCAAAAGTTTTTCTGCTTGTTTCTCGAAATCTAAGGAAGATCGTTTTCTCTGTATTCTTTATATTCAGAAAGTAAAAGCCTCCCAGAAATCTAATCTTTAGTAGGTCAAACATTTCAAAAGGCAGCAAAATTATTTTCCAGTTGCTTTTCAGTTTAAGGCAAGTGTTTAAGCGGTTTATAAACCCTCTCTTCTGAATCTATTTGTTTAAGGAAAAAAAAAAAAAGAGAAGAAAAAGACAAAAATTAAGTAAATGCCGTTTAATCCCACCTAATGAGGACAGACAATTTTCCAGAGAGTGATTGCTTTGGTGTCCTGGGTCCTGGAGTGAGGGCATGGGGAGCAGAACTCTTAGCCAACCCACAACCAGCATGTCCCACGAAGAGGAAATAAACCTTTGCTGTTTGAAGCCACTGAGATTTCCTACCATTGGAAATAATGAAATAGGGACTAGGCAACCTCTTGATGGTGGGAGTTGTAGAAATTGAAGCACAGAAGGTTAAAGAAAGTCAGAAATTGAAGCACAGAAGGTTAGAGAAGGTTAGAGAGCTTCAAGATCTGAAGGTATTCAGATTTGTAGTTCCTGAAGGTACCTATTGTACCTAAAATTCGTGCAGCAGGTATAGTTTATGAAGTGTTTTCTCCAGAGTTGTATGCTCTCCTGTGGATCCAGTTACCATCAAGTTGATTTCAATTCATGGCAACCCCATGTGTGTTAGAGTAGAACTGTGTTCCGTGGAGTTTTCAATGGCTGATTTTTCGGAAGTAGATCACCAGACCTTTCTTCTGAGGTGCCTCTGGGTGAACTTGAACCTCCAACCTTTACGTTAGCAGCCAAGCATGTTAACCATTTGCATCACCCAGGGAATCTGCATCATGTGGATAGCAAGAAGTTTTATCTGCTGTGCTTTCCATGGAGACTTGTGCAAGTGCTAAGAAAATTTTTTTTGGAGAAGCAAAATAATTCTTTACCCAATTCCCATGGCCACTCACACCAATCTTTAAATAAGTATTACTAGTTGTTTTTTTTAAAAAAATTTTAGAATAAACTTATTTTTGTAATAACGGTAGATTCGTATGTAGTTGTAAGAAAAAATACAGAGAAATCCTGTGTAGCCTATACTCAATTTCCTCTAATGGTAACATCTTCTGAAAATATAGCACAGTATAACAACCAGGATATTGACATTAACAACACTACAAATACAGAGCAGTTCTGTCACCACAAGCATTCCTCATGCTGTCCTTTTAAAGGCATATCTGTTTTCCTCCTGCCTTCACTCTCTTCTTAAACCCTGGCAACAACGGATCTATTTTCCATTTCTATAATTTTGTCACTTCAAGAATGTTATCTAAATGGAATCGTACAGTATATAACATTTTGGGATTGGCTTTTTTTCATTCTGGAGATGTATCCAGGTTGTTGGGTTTATCCATAGTTCCCCCACCCCCTTTTTTATTGCTGAGTAGTAGTCCATGGTATAGATACACCACTGTTTGCTTAACCATTCACCCATTGAAGGACATATGGGTTGTTTCCAGACTTTAGATATTACAAATAAAGCTGCTATAAAAGTAGGCGTACAAGTTTTTGTGTACAGATTTTTTATTTATCTGGGATAAACATCTCAAGAATACAATTGTAGTGTTGTATGGTAGTTGCATGTTTAGTTTTTAAAGAAACTCTCAAATTGTTTTCCAGAGTGGCTGTTCCACTTGCATTCCCATCAGCAATGTGTGAGTGATCCAGATTCTTCGCATCCTTACCAGTATTTGGTGTTGTCACCATCTTTTATTTTAGCCATTCTGATAGGTGTAGTTTTAATTTACATTTCCCTGACGATTAATGTATTTCATGTGCTTATTTGCTGTCTGTGTGTGTTCTTCTTTGTATTGCATTGGGCAAATCTGCTGCAAAAGACCTCTTTAAAGTGTTAAAAAGCAAAGATGTCACTTTGAGGACTAAGGTGAGGCTGACCCAAGCATTGTGTTTTTAATTGCCTCATATGCATGTGAAAGCTGGACAATGAATAAGGAAGACTGAAGAAGAATTGACACTTTGAATTACGGTGTCGAGAAGAATATTGACTATACCATCGACTGCCAGAAGAATGAATAAATCTGTCTTGGAAGAAGAATAGCCAAAATGCTCCTTAGAAGTGAGAATGGTGAGACTTTATTTCACTTAGTTTGGACATGCTCTCAGGAGAATATAGAAGGACATCATGCTTGGTAACATAGGGAAGGTCAGTGAAAAAGAGGTAGACCCTCAAGGAGGGTGGCTATAACACAGTAGCCACAACAATGGGCTTAAACGTAGCAAGACTGTGAGGATGGCACAGGATCGGATGTTCTGTTGTACATAGGGTTGCTATGAGTTGGAACTGACTTGATGGCACCTAACAATAACAACAACAACATATACTCTTCAGTGAAATGTCTCTTCATGTCTTCTGTTCATTTTCTATTTGGACTGTTTGTTTTTTACTGTTGAGTTTTTTTTCCTGTATCTTTTTTTAATTGTGGTAAAATATATCATAAAATTTTCCATTTTAACCATTTTTAAATGTAAAATTCAGTGGCATTGATTATATTCACAGTGTTGTACAACCATCCCCACTATTTATTTCCAAAACTTTTTCATCACCCCAAACAGAAACTCTGTGCCCATTAAGCTATAACTCCTCATTCCCTTCTCCCCAGCCCCTGGTAACCTCTAATCTACTTTCTGTCTCTATGTAGTTGCCTATTTTAGATATTTGTATAATGGGATCATACACTGTGTATATTTTTGTGTCTGGCTTATTTCACTGAGCATAATGTTTTCAAGGTTCATTCATGTTGTAGCATGTGTCAGAAGTTTATTTCTCT
This sequence comes from Trichechus manatus latirostris, assembly GCF_000243295.1. NCBI lineage: Eukaryota > Metazoa > Chordata > Mammalia > Sirenia > Trichechidae > Trichechus > Trichechus manatus. Next base: position 1,471,209 of record NW_004443983.1, on the reverse strand, counting down.
TTACAGATAAATAATATTCCAGTGTATACCACGTTTTTTTTTCTCCTATTTATCTGTTGATGAACACTTGGGTTGTTTCCATCTTTTGGCTATTGTGTGAATAATGTTGCAATGAACATTGGTGTACTATATCTATTTGAGTGCTTGCTTTCAAGTCTCTTGGGTATATACCTAGGAGTGGAATTGCTGGATCATATGGTAAATGTATGTTTAACTTTTTGAGAAACTGCCAAACTGTTTTCCTTAGCAGTCCATAGGGACTATAACAGGGACATTTCCAATCTATTTTCTCTCTGTTGTTCAGGTTAGGTAATTTCTATTGTCTGTCTTCAAGTTCACTGATTCTTTCTTCTGTCCCCTCCTTTCTGCTGTTGAATCAATCTGTTGAGCATTGTATTTTTTTTGTTGTTGTTGTATATTTCAGTTTTAAAATTTGGTTCTTTTTCATATCTTCTGTTTCTTTGAGAAATTTCTGTTTCTTTGAGAACTTTCTGTTTCTTTGCTTATACTCTTTATGTTTTTGTTTGTTTGAAGGGTGTTTGTCATTGCTTGCTGAAGCATTTTTATGATGGCTCCTTTAAAAACTTTGTCATATAATTCTACCATCTCTGTCATCTTGGTGTTGGCATGTATTCATTGTCTTTTTTCTTTCACTTTGAGATCTTTCTGATTCTTGGTATGGTGAGTGATTTTCTGTTGGAATTTGGTCATTTTGAGTATTATGTCATGAAACTCTATTTTATTTAAATGGTTTCAGCTGCTTCCTTTGACATCACCCTGGCAGGGGAAGGGGTGTGCTGCTTCATTACTGTCAGGTTAAGGTAGAAGTCCAAGTTCCCCATTCAACCCCTGTTGCCATTCAGGGGAGGATTCCTCATTACTGCTGGGTGTGAGGGTGGGTGGGAATTCTGGATCTCTACTTGGCTTCCACTGATACCTCTTTGTGATACCATGATGGGGAGAAGATGTGTTGTCTCATTATCTCTGGGTCATGGTTAAACTTCTGAACCTCAACTAAACCTTCTTTGATGTCACCCCAGTGGGAAGGGGAAGGGATATCTCATTACTGCCAGGTAGGTAAGTGGGGATGAAAGTGCCTGCTCCCTACTTGGCCGTGTCTGTTACCATGCCAGCAGGAAGGTTGAAAGTTGACTTCCTTGGAGTTCCCACCAGGAAAAAAGAATTATTCTTGAAAATGGGTTCTCTGTAGTTGCAGATACTGTATGCGAACATGTTAAATGACATCCCAAGGATATAATCAGCCAATTCTAAATTGTGGAAAATTCTACAGGATAAATAGCTTAGTTTCTTCAACAAATAAATGATATATAAAGGGAGTAAGAACTGTTGTAGATTAAAAGACACATCGACCAATTGCAACATGTGGACCCTATTTGGATCCTGATTTGAACAAACCAAGTATAAAAAAACATTTTGACAAAATTGGAGAATATTGAGTATGGCTTGGTTATTAAATGATATGAAGGAATTATGGTTAAACTTGTTGGGTGAGATAATGATACTGTGATTATGTTAAAAAAGTCTTTATCTATTAGAGATGCATACTGGTGCATGTGTAAGAGAAATGATATAATGTCTGGGATTTGCTTTAAAATATACCAGTTACACCCATCTCTTCCCCTAAATAAACTAAAAAGAACAAAAAACTAAGAATGTGTGTGTGTGTGTGTGTGTGTGTGTGTGTCTAGTAGATGGAACAAGAATGGCAGAATGTTGGTAATTGTTGAAGCTGGGTGATGAGTATATGGGGCTGCATTCTCTCTACTTTTGGGTATGTTTCAAATTCTACAACAAAAGGTTAAAAAAAAATCCTCCTTGCTCTTGCTTTTCTAGGAATCCTCCTGGAAACTAGAAGATTTAATCTCACTGGCAAATTATAAGAAGACAACATTTGCTCTATCTTCATTCTCTATCTGCTAGGGACTTAAAGACATTCTACACTGTCCTTTCAAATTGGGACACACCTCAGTCTACTGGGTATTTCTAATATCAGCAGTGACTTGGGAGTTCACCTGCACACCAAGACTCCCACTAAATGGTAGCTACCGCCTCAGATGAGGTGTCTCTAATTTCACATTTGGAATCAAGAGTACCCAGATGGGTTACCATTTATATCTGGTATAAATTTCAGCCTACTAGCAGAGGTATGCAAGAAATAGTATGTCATTTAAAAAATATTAAAACTCCACTTAATTTGTATTTTAAGACTTGATCCTGCTGGTGTCTGGTTTGTGCTCCCACCTATTCCTATTCAGAAATCATTCATAAGGCCAAGGTTTTGAGCAGGGAGGTGAGGGCATCTGTTTAGTGGTTATTGGAGCACATGGGTTATAATTTAGATATCCGTGGCTGCTTTAGGTTTGGTGGATGTTGTGCCATTCATGAGACAGGTTGCCATGATTCCATTTCTATGCATGATACAGCCATTCCCTCTTGGAATTTTTGCCATGTCTCCTTCTCCAGCCACACTTCATAGGGCTCTTCTCTGTGTTCCACAGCCATCTCTCTCTGACTTAATCACCGCCTCTCAACACCCTAGTAGGGTAAGAAAGAAGTACCTAATCTCAAAAAATCCTCATTCTGTTATGTTTCTGCTCAAGTATTCTCTCTTTTATATGGAGCTTGGCACTTCCGAAATGAAAGCCAAGATTATCAACAAGCTATTTCTGCTTTCAGCTCTGCCATGTTCCTCCCCTGAGCAATGAACAGAGTCACCTACCTGCTTGAATGCAGAGGGAAAGGTTAAAAAAAAAGAAGGGAGAAAAGAAAAACAAAAACAAAAAAGCAAAACAGAAACATGTTAACATCTCAAAAGATCCTGCCACATTTGAAAAACATGAAAGTGGAATTCGTTGGAGTTTCCACTGGGAAATGGAATTTTTCTTGAAAATGTTATCTCTGCAGTTGCAGCTACTGTGTTGGACCCGGATCTACAGAATGCTCTGATGTCATCCTTGAGATCAGAGAATCCTGCTGCCAGCCTTGTGACCTTTGAACCTTAACAGCCCTGTGGTGTAGTGAGCACTGGGCAGTGCTGCTAGTTCACTAAGTGGTCTGAGTTCTTCAGTCGCTTAGGAGACTTGACTAGTTTTGTTTGTATTGAATCATTTCAACAAATTCCCTGACAGCCAAGGAAGGCCAACCTGTAGGGAAAAGGACAAGCTGGACATTAGGCATATTCTAAGGGATCGCTGGTATCATGAAACGACGACAAAAGAGGAAACATCTGGAAAATGAAGAATCCCAGGAAACTACCGAGAAGGGAGGAGGTATGTGCTGAACAAACTATCTGGGGTACAAGTGTTGATGGCCTGCCTGAGGAAGGCGGGATTGAGGAAAATGCATAATGGAGAACTAGGAAGCAGGGAAGAGAGATACCCAGTATGGGCCAGTGCTCCCATATCTATCCTAAGGGAATCACTGCTCTAAGAGGCACAGATAAGTCCAGATGCCCCACACTCTGCCAGGCTGAGACCTCCCCTAGGGTCTCTTGTGCCTGGGGCTCTGCCAGACATCTAAGAGGCTGCATCCCATGTACACGGACTCAGAGTTGCAGCTTTCTGAATCCCCTCATTCTCTCTTATTCTCTTTTATATGGTCTTTCTTGGGGTCACTGAGCAGTGTGTGTGTGTGTGTGTTTGTGTATGTGTGTGTGTGTGTGTATGTGTGTGTGTGTGTATGTATGTGTGTGTGTAAAAGGTGCTGACGAGGATCTATTATTTACCACAGAAGAAAGAAGCCCAATGAGGTGAGGACTTTGTTGAAAAATATCCTGAGAAGTGAAATGCTTGTTAGACAGTAGAGTAAGTGTTTGTCTAGGGATGGGGTCATATTGAAAGCATGGAGATTTTCCTCTTCTTCTCATATCCTTGGAAACTCTGGTGGTGTAGTCCTTAAGTGCTATGGCTGCTAACCAAAGGGTCGGCAGTTCAAATCCACCAGGCACACCTTAGAAATTCTATGGGGCAGTTCTGACCCTGTCCTGTAGGGTTGCTATAAGTCAATTGACTCGAAGGCAATGGGTTTGGTTTTTTTTGGTCTTATACCCTTACATTTAAGGATACATTGTCCCTGTGTGTGGGTGTGTGTGGGGAACAGTGGGGAAAATTGGGGTGGACTGGTCAACAAATGTGAAGTCTGCATGGTTAACTTCCTATCACCAAGCCTGGATCTGGGCGACACTCAATACATGTAAGTGTGTGCACAGAATTCTTGTTAAGTGTTTTCCATGAGACAGGCATGCATATACCCATACACTTTGATAAAGAAAAATAATCACACACCTCCACATGCAACTTCTCTGTTAAACCACAGACAACACATATAGTTATATACACACACCACACTTATTCAACATTCACATACAACCCATGTGCATCACAGCCCTCTCTTCCCACATCAAACTCTGGAGATACATGTAGTTGTTGTTGTTGTGTGCCGCTGGGTCGATCCCAACCCATAGCTACCCTATTGGACAGAGAAGAACTGCCCTATAGGGTTTCCAAGGCCGTAATCTTTACGGAAGCAGACTACCATATCTTTCTCCCATGGAACGGCTAGTGAGTTCAAACCACTGAACTGTCAGTTGACAGCTGAGCTCAAATATGTTTTAAGTTGGGGACAATCTGAATACATACATACATACATACACACACACATATATATACACATGTCAAAAAAATTTCCATTTAGTTGATTCCGACTCATAGCAACCCCATGTATTTCAGAGTAAAACTGCACTCCATAGGTTTTTAAGGCTGTGACCTTTCAGAAGCAGATCGCCAGGCCTTTCTACTGAGGTGCCTCTGGGTGGGTTCGAACCACCAAACTTTTTTTCTTTTTTATTGTGCTTTATTTTTATTTTTATTTGCAAAGCTAATTTTTAAAAAAAAATTTTTTATTGTACTTTAGGTGAGTGTCAGAGCACACTAGTTTCTTATCAGACAATACACATACTGTTTTGTGACACTGGTTGCCAATGCCATGACATGTCAACACTCTCCCCTTCTCAACCTTGTATTCCCCATTACCAGCTTTCCTGTAACCTCCTGCCTTCTAGTCCTTGCCCCTGGGCTGGTGTGCCCATTTAGTCTCGTTTTGTTTTATGGGCCTGTCTAATCTTTGGCAGAAGGGTGAACCTCATGAATGACTTCATTACTGAGCTCTGAGGATGTCTGGGGGCCATACTCTCAGGGTTTCTCCAGTCTCTGTCAGACCAGTAAGTCTGGTCTTTTTTTGTGAGTTAGAATTTTGTTCTAC
>NW_004443983.1:1462824-1463904 GCF_000243295.1 Trichechus manatus latirostris | reverse complement strand
GTGTCTGTTCATTTCCTTTGCCCATTTTTTAATAGGATTATTTGTCTTTTTGTTGTAGAGGTGTTGGATTTTCTTGTAGATTATGGAGATTAGATCTTTGTATGACCTGTAATGTCCAACAATTTTTTCCCAGTCTGTAGGTTCTCTTTTTACTCTTTTTGGTGAAGTCTTTTGATGAGCATAGGTGTTTAATTTTTAGAAGATCCCAGTTATCTAGGTTATCTTCTGGAGTTTGTATGTTGTTGGTTATGTTTTGTATCCTGTTAATGCTGTGTATTAGGGCCTGTGGCGTTGATCCTATTTTTTCTTCTATGAACTTTGTAGTTTTTGGCTTTATATTCAGGTCTTTGATCCATTTTGAATTAGTTTTTGTATATGGTGTGAGGTATGGGTCTTGTTTCATTTTTTTGCAGATGGACATTCAGTTTTGCCAGCACCATTTGTTAAAGAGACTGTCTGTTCCTCATTTGATGGATTTGGGCCCTTGTCAAAGATCAGGTGACCATAGGTGGATGGATTTACATCTGGGTTCTCAGTTCTGTTCCACTGGTCAGTGTATCTGTCATTGTTCCAGTACCAGGCTGTTTTGACTACCGTAGCTGTATAGTAGGTTCTGAGGTCAGGTAGTGCGAGTCCTCCTACTTTACTCTTCTTCATCAGTAGTGCTTTACTTATCCAGGGCTTCCTCCCTTTTCGTATAAAGTTAGTGATCACTTTTTCCATCTGTTTAAAGAATGTTATTGGTATTTGAATTGGGATTGCATTGTATTTGTAAATTGCTTTGGGTAGAATTGTCATTTTCACAATGTTGAATCTACCTATCCATGAGCATGGTGTGTTTTCCCATTTATGTAGATCCCTGTGGGTTTCTTGCAGTAGTGTTTTATAGTTTTCTTTGCATAGGTCTTTTACACCCTTAGTTAGATTTATTCAGAAGTATTTTATTTTTTTAGGGGCATTTACAAGTGATATTGTTTTCCTGATTTCCTTTTCATCATTCTCTTTATTGGTGTATAGGAATCCAACTGATTTTTGAATGTTTATCTTGTATCCTGCTACTCTGCTGAATCGTTCTATTAG
>NW_004443983.1:1414510-1460718 GCF_000243295.1 Trichechus manatus latirostris | reverse complement strand
TAGATGTTTATTATGGTTATGTCTTCATGAAGGATTGTCCCCTTAATCATTATATAGTGTCCTACTTTGTCTTTTATGGTGGATTTTGTTTTAAAGTCTATTTTATCTGAGATTAGTATTGCCACTCCTGCTCTTTTTTTGTAGTTGTTAGCTTGATACGTTTTTTTCCAAGCTCTGATTTTTAATAAATTCACGTCTTTGTTCCTAAATTTTGTCTCTTATAGACAGCATATTGATGGATCCTGTTTTTTTTAATCCATTCGGTCACTCTGCATCTCTTTGTGGGTGCACTGAGGCCATTTACATTCAGTGTAATTACTGATAAATGTGAGTTTCTTGCTGTCATTTTGTAGTGCTTTTTTTTTGTGTTGCTGGTGTTTTCTTTGTTCTTCTTACTCTCCTGTTCTGAATTTCTTTCATTTGTGGATTTTTTTCATTTCTTTTGTTTTTGTAGGTTTTGTTTTTACTGAGACTGTATGTTTTTCCTCTTTATTTTTGAGTATGTTTGTTATCTTTCTTTGTGGTTACCGTGAAATTTACCCTTATCTTCCACAGTTTGAAGCACTCTATTATTACTTGGTTTTGCCTTGCCTTCCTGTCCATTAGAAGGTTCTATACCTACACCATTTATTCCCTATTTTATTGTTCTTATGTTGTTGTCATTTACTGATTAACCGCTCTGATTCCCTGTTGTATTTATTTTGGTTTTAGATAGTCCTTGAGAGTTCATTTCCTAGACTGGTATCTGGCTGGTACGATCCTGCATCCTAGATTCAGCCTGTGAGCTGAAGTTGTTTGTTCTCAGATCGAAGAACTCCCTTTAATAATTCTTGTAAGTTTGGTTTGGTTTTTACATATTCCCTTAATTTATGTTTATCTGGAAATGACCTAATTTCACCATCATATTTGAACAAGAGTTTTGCAGGATATATTATTCTGGCTGGAAATTTTTTTCTTTCAAGGTTTTATATATGTCATCCTATTGCCTTCTTGTCTGCATGGTTTCTGCCAGATAATCCGAGCTTAGTCTTATTGTTTCTTCTCTGTATGTGACTTTTTGTTTTTTTCGAGCTGCTCTTAGGATTCTTTGTTTGTCTTTGGTTTTAGCGAGTGTGATTATGATATGCCTTGGTGATTTTCTTTCGGGGCCTATCCTATATGGGGTTCATTGAACTTCTTGGGTGGTCACCTTTTCATCTTTCATGATACTGGGGAAGTTTTCTGTCAGCAATTCTTCAGTGATCTTCTTTGTGTTTTCTGTTTTCTTCCCCTGTGCTGGAACTCCGATCACTCGTGGATTTTTGCTTTTGATTGTATCCTCCAAATTTTCAGGGTTTCTTCATTTTCCTTTGTTTTTTCTTCTGAGTTTTCCTCAAACAGAGTATTATCCAAGTGTTTGTCTTCTGTTTTGCTGATCCTGTCTTCCTTCATTTCAAACCTGCTCCTCAGTCCTTCTATGACACTGTCTATTTTTGAAATCTTGTTTAACTTTTGGAATTCTAATTGTTGTTTTTGTATGATTTCTAGTTACGAATTTATTTTTGCATTTCGTGTCTGTATTATTTTCTTGAATTCTTCCATTTTTTTGTCTGTATTTTCCATGAATTTTTCTGCCTTTTTCATGAATTTGTCTATTTTTCCCTCATTTTTGTCTGCTTTTTTCTTCAACTCATGGATAATTCTGAGTATTAGAGATTTGAATTCCCTATCAGGTAGTTCTAGTGCCTTTTCTTCTACGGGAAAGTCATCTTGTGTTTTATTTTGGATACCTACTGGAACCATCCTGTCTTGTTTTTGTACATGTTTTGATATTGTCTGCTGTCTTCAGGGCATTCAGTAGTTATTTTCCTCATTTATTGATTGTAGATTTGTTTGTTTCATCCTGCTTTTTTATTTTATTTGCTTATGTCTGAGCAGGTGGAATGTGCATTCTTTGTTGCTTACTCATCTGTAGGCACGATAATTTTCACCTCCTTCTCCAATGGGGAGTGTCAGTCACTCATGCATGCTACAGCAGGGCAGGTCCAGCTGAAGGGGAGTTGCTGGTATGGGTTGTTTGTGGCACATACTAGGGCCGACAAGGCGGGCCACGAATCAGTGCAGGGCAGGTTTGAGTAGGCCAGTCCTGTGCTGCTGGGAGTTGTGATGTTCAGCACACAGTGCATGTAGGCAGGAAGGAGGGGGAGATTGTGATGTGTGAAGCTATGATGGGTACGGGAAAGAGGAGAGAGAGGATAGAGGAACAGGAGACAAAAACATACACACAAACAAACAAGCAAAAAATAGTGCTAAAGGAGCTTGCTGTTGGAGTGGAGAGATGGTAGACTGAGAAATGGAGAAAAACAAAAAGGAAAAAGAAGAAAAAGGGTAAAATAAAAAGAATAGGTAAAGAAAAATTAGAAAGGAAGAAAAGCCCCCAGGTATCCCACCAGTGTGGCTGCGAGGACTGGAGAAGTTGCTCACAGGCCGTGAAGTATAGCCTGGCTAGAAGTGGTAGAGGTGTCACACAGTGCCAGGTATTCAGGAGTCAGGAAGAGATGGTAAGTATAGAGAGAGGAGAAACTGAGAAATGAAGAAAGACAAAAAGGGAAAAAGAGAGAGAAGAAATCAAAACAAAGAAACAAAAAACCCAAAAAACCAAAAACCAAAAAAAAAAAAAAGAAACCCCCCAAGGAAAAAAAAAAGAAAAAAGAAGTGCTCTCAGGGATTCCACTGTGCTTCTGTGCAGAGTGAGGGAGTAGCTCCCAATTCGAAGATTCCTTCCTTGCTAGAAGGGGCTCCCAAGTTGAGAAAAGAAAAATAGAAGTAATAAACAGATCAAAACAGAACAAATCAGAACAAACAAATGAACGAAAAGCTCTGAGGATCCCACCAGTGTGGTGTCATGGGCCGGGAGGCAGTTTCACAGTCGAGTGGTGTTTCATAGCCTTTCAGCAAGAAGCAAAGATGGCACATGGAGCCAGGTATTTGAGAGAAAGGAGGAAGAGGTGGTGAGAGGTAAGGAAGAAATCAAAAGAAGTGGAAAAAAAGCAACACCAGCAGCCAACAAATGACACTCAAGGCGGTGGCCAGTAATGGTGGGTGGAATCCAAGCAGCACTGGGGTGAAGCTAATGCTTCCTGGCCAAGAGACTGTGGCCACAGGAAGCAGAGGAGGCCGAGTGTGGGTGAAAATGGGTGGGGGATGAGAAAGCGTATAGCGCTAGTTACCGGTTGTTCTGTGTCCTGCTGGAAGCTCTGTGAAGCTGCTTTCTTGTACCCCCTGTTCAGGGGTCTCTGATAGGCATCCAAGATGGTGGATCCATGCTGTGTTAGCTGATGGGGGCCTCTGCATGTGTCTCTCCTCGCTTTCTGTTCTCTGTCAGTTTCTTATTCCGTTCGTTTCTTGGCTGAGTTCTTTATCTCTTTGTTTGATGCTTAGGGTTTCAGGATTGATGTTTGTCTCTGTTTGACTTCGTTTTTCTGATCTTTGCTGTGGAGGAACTGCGTGGTGCTTCTGTGTATAGCGCCATGTTGTCTGGAAGTCCCCAAAGATTCTTTCTTTTTGTATGTAAACCTTTTCATGATTTTTTATAGTAGTGGTCTCATACAATATTTGTCCTTTTGTGATTGACTTATTTAACTCAGCATAAAGGCCTCCAGATTCATCCACATTGTGAGATGCTTTGAAGATTCATCATTGTTCTTTATTGTTGTATAGTGTTCCATTGTGTCTACGTACCATGGCTTGTTTATCCATTCATCTGTTGATGGGCATCTAGGTTGTTTCCATCTTTTTGCTATGGTGAACAATGCTGTAATAACCATGTGTGTACATATGTCTATTTGTGTGATGGCTCTTATTTCTCTAGGATTTTTTCCTAGGAATGGGATTGCTGGATCATATGGTATTTCTATTTCTAGCTTTTTAAGGAAACACCATATCATTTTCCAAATTGGTTGTACCATTTTGCATTCCCACCAGTAGTGCATAAGTGTTCCAGTTTCTATGCAGGCTCTCCAAACATTTGTTATTTTCTGTTTTTTTGATTGGTGTCAGTAATGTCGGGGTGAGATGCTATCTCATTGTGCTTTTGATTTGCATTTCTGTAATGGCTAGTGATTGCAAGCATTTCCTCACGTGTCTGTTAGCTGCTTGAATGTCTTCTTTGGTGAAGTGTCTGTTCATTTCCTTTGCCCATTTTTCAATTGGATTATTTGTCTTTTTGTTGTAGAGGTGTTGTATTTTCCTGTAGATTTTAGAAATTAGAATTTTCTCAGATTTTTCATAGCCCAAAATTTTTTCCTAGTCTCTTTTTACTCTTTTGGTGAAGTCTTTTGATGAGCATAAGTGTTTAATTTTTAGAAGATCCCAGTTATCTAGCTTATCTTCTGGTATTTGTGTACTATTAGTTATGACTTTTATCCATTAATGCCGTGTATTAGGGCCTCTAGCATTGACCCTATTTTTTCTTCTAGGATCTTTATAGGTTTTGGTTTTATATTTAGGTCTTTGATCCATTTTGAATTAGTTTTTGTGTATGGTGTAAGGTATTGGTCCTGTTTCATTTTTTTGCAGATGGACATCCAGTTTTGCCAGCACCATTTGTTAAAAAGACTATCATTTCCCCATTAATAGACTTTGGGCTTTTGTCGAAAATCAGGTGACCGTAGGTGGATGGATTTATATCTGGGTTCTCAATTCTGTTCCATTGGTCAATGTGTCTGTCCTTGTACCAGTACTAGGCTGTTTTGACTATGATAGCTGTATAGTAGGTTCTGAGGTCAGGTTGTGTAAGTCTTCCTACTTTATTCTTCTTCTTCAGTAGTGCTTTACTTATCCAGGGGCTCTTCCCTTTCCATATAAAGTTAATGATTATTTTTTCCACCTCTTTAAAGAATGCTGTTGGTATTTGGATCAAGATTACATTGTATTTATAGATTGCTTTGGGTAGAATTGACATTTTCACAATGTTGTGTCTACCTATCCATGAGCATGGTATGTTTTTCCATTTATGTAAGTCTGTTTTGGTTTCTTGCAGTAGTGTTTTGTAGTTTTCTTTGTATAGGTCTTTTACATCTCTTGAACCATCAGCCTTTTTGTTAGTAGTCATGTGCCACTCAGGGACACATATGTATGCTTTATATATATATATATATGTATATATATATATATATACATATATATGTTGGAGATATGTATATGTTGGAGCTATTTATATATATGTATGTTGGATATATATATATATATATCCAACTCTCACACAAATACAGTTACCTTAAACTATCTCTAAATACCTCTAGAAGAACAAGTCACATGCCTTAAACACCACATGCATAACACATTGTGAGTTATACCAGACCCACTTTTCACAAACCACAATAAAACACAGATTTACCACAATCCCCTTATTATCGTTGCCGGATAAAATACAAGATGCCCAGTGACATTTGAATTTCAGAACAACAACAAATACATTTTTAGTATAATTATGTCCCAAATTTTGCATGGGACATACTTATACCAAAAAATTTTCATTGTTTATTTAAAATTTAAATTTAACTGGGCATCCTGTATTTTTATTTATTATATCTGGCAACCCTACCCCTTATATACTTACTATCAGCTGTCATATCATATATTTACTGTATTTTCGTTTACTGTCTATCTTTCCCTATTAGAATGGAAGCTCCATGAGAAGAGATTTTGTTTTGTTCAGTATTATCAGAGCCTAGAATAGTGGAATAATGCCTGGTACATTATAGTTGCTCAGTAAATATTGGTTGAATGAATGAATGAATGAATTGAACTGCAACATATAATCAGGAAAAGTTGCATAATTCCTGAATTGTGAACTCAAACTCTCTCCACAGGCAGATATACACCCTCATGCCATATACACCACATGAACACCATGCTTATTGAAGACTTAGCTGACACACATCACTCCCATACTTCAGAGATGATCGCACTGACTATGCAGGCTTGCATTCCTAACAAAATGCTAACAAATTGTATTTAAATATTGGAGTATCCACCAGGAGCCAGACTCTAAGCCCCAGGTGGGCGTGTGGATTCACTGCACCTGCCATATGTCACTCAGTGAATATTTCTTGGATGGATGAATGATACATAAACCTGCCCAATCTACTGTATCTCTGTGGCTTTCATACTTTTCTCAGGAATCTCGAAGTCCCAAGAGGATGCCCCTAAGCCTGGATCCACTGGGGTAGCCATAGACTGGAGCCTGGGGGTAGGAGAGGTCTCCTCTCTTTCCGAATACTTCTCCTGTGTTTCTTCTCCACACAAGCTCATCCATGGTGGTAAGGGTGTGAGGCTCCTTGGGTGCTGGGTTCTTGGGTGTGGGGCTGGAGGTACATAGATCCAAGGGAAACCCAGCATAAGACTTTAGAGGAATCTTAGGGCAATTGGAAGGAATAAGGGTTCTGCCAAGGATATGTTAGGGGAGCACACAAAACCTGGTGTGAGCACGGTGAGGAGTCAGGGCAGTGGGACCAGAAAGGCCTAGGCGCATGGTGTAGGGCAGAGGGACCAGATTGAGCACCTTTGATGGAACTGTATGGGCTTTGGCTTTGCTTTCTAGAGAAGGACAGAATTCCTCAGCACATGCCTCCAGCACTGCAGCGGGACCACCCAGCTCAGGCCCACACCTCACATATCCACCCCCACTCCACACACATCCATTCACAGCACACTCACAAAACCCAAACAAGTAATCCACAATGTCACATTCTCCTACACTACAGCCTGTGTTCCACAAGTCATACATCAATGATATCATAAACCCATATCCTTCTCATAGCACATATACCCCACAAACATTCCATAGGCACTACACCCCTCCACGTCATACTCCACACACCTATTCACAGACACACCTCCAATATCCCTACACACAAATGAAAAGTCTACAGTGACACCAGATACACCACCCCATAATACGAATAACAAATACTAAGCTCAGTATTCAACTGTATCACACCACATTCCCTCTTTCCTATACCACACATATTCACTTACATTACCTCAGCTTTTGGCATACTCCACACATGTCCTTCTTATGTTTCCAATTTTTTTTCACCAGGAGTCCGAAGAATACATCGAAATAGCCCGTGGCCTAGATCACCACCAGCCCAGGTTCAGGAACGAGGGGAGACTCCTTCTCCTTCACAACATGTCTCCGTGTCCTCCCCTTCATCCTATAGGACCTGTGTGTCCTCTCTGTGTGTAAACAAAGAGGAAAGGGGCATGAAAATATACTACATGCAGGTACAAATGAAAAAAGGTGTGGCTGTCTCCTGGGAGACAGAGGAAACCTCAGAGTTAGTAGAAAAGCAGCTGAAGATGGAAGAAGTGACCCTTAATGAGGATGTGCGTGTAGGTACTCCCCCCTCTGATGTGTCCACCAGAAAGCTTCTGTCTGATGGCGAGCCCAGCGGTGAGGAGAAAGAACATGAGGAAAGGGCAGAATCAGACAGCCCACCAGGGTCACCTGCAGTCGAGGAGAGACCCAGGGTCAGGACGCCCGACTGGCTGGTGACCATTGAGAATGGCTTCAGGTGCATGGCCTGCTGCCGAGTCTTTCTCACCTTGGAGAACCTCCAGGAGCATGTGCAGTACGGGATCAGGGAGGGCTTCAGCTGCCACGTCTTTCATTTTACCATGGCTCAGCTGACAGGCAATGTGGAATCTGAGAGTACCCAGGAGGAGGAGGAGGAGCAAGAAGAAGAAGAGCAAGAAGAAAATGAGGATGAAGACCAGCAACCCACAAGAGAAGACCTTGGCATGAAGAGACCCTGGAGCCAATGTCCAGGCTGTGTGTTTCATTCTCCAAAGGACAGAAAGTGAGCAGGGGCTGGGTCTGCTGAGGGAGCTGTGCCTTCTCCAAGCCAGTACTGGCTGTCTCATCCTGGCTCATGCCTCCATAAGGGAGAATTGGGGTTTTATCCACTCAGGGAACAACTAATGGGGGGGGGGAGTGTAACTTGGGGCCCTTGCCTCTTTCCCAGGAATCTAATAAAGTCATTCATGTCTCAAAGTCGGAATTTGTCCTGAGCTTTCCAGATTCCACAGGAAGTCTTGAGAATTTGCAAGGACTGACAGAGCTGCTTTGCTCATTAATAAGAAGCATTTTCTCTGTTTTGGTCTCTGCACAGCAACTGAGATTCATAGGCCAGAAGATCTCACAACAGGTTATGGCCTCCTCTTAGGAGAGGTAAGATCTGGGGCCCACAGTCTTCTGAGCCTACCCAAGAGAGCTCAGAGAGATCTCAGGGAAGAGGCTGCAGAGGGATGCCACTGGGTTACTCTGCAGCTGCATCCAATTGTGGATACTTAGCGCTTCTGAGGATTCACCTCAATTTACTTAAATGAGAAGGTGGAGTTTTGATTGGGGATTCTCTCCGTGCCTCCATGATTGATCTAAACTCTAATTGATCTAAGAGTAAATACTGCCAGCAGCCCTTCTGGGCAGAGAGAGCTCAGCACAACTTCAAGGGCCAGGACTGGCCTGAAGAGAGGCCAGCAGGCCTAGTAGGATTAGAGGTTTGGGGTCTGACAGTCTTTGGCCTGAGCTGAGCTCTCACTTTATATCGTGGATATAGCCCTCTGGAAGAAAGGGAAATAGGAGGAAGGAATAATATGGAGGTGAGGCCCCCCAAATTTGGAAATGTTTCAGAGCCTTCCTTTGGCTGTAGTTGATCTGAGAACAAATGCCATGGTGTGTGTCGGTCTGAGATATAAGACAAAGGAGAAAGCCAACTCTGACAGAGCTCAGATTGCTTTTTGCCTCTTCCTGTTCTGCCTCATTTGTTTTCTCATTACCAGGGAGAAGAAAGGACCATGGAGACAGTGGCAGACATAATTCCAATGGAATGAAGGAGGATGAAGGGGCTAGCTAGCACCCAAGCAATAAAGATTGTTTTCCAGACCTTACCTGGACATGTTAATCCATCCATCCACCCATCCACCCATCCCACCAGCCACCCATCCACCCATCCACCCACCCATCCATCCGTCCATCCATCCATCCGTCCATCCATCTGTCCATCCATCCATCATCTATCTGTCTATCTAGTAGTTGCAAACAAAATTTCACATCAGCACAAAAGACCTCTGCCAGCATTTTCCAGAGGGAGCAGTACCCAGGCTCTTGGGGATTGGTTAGGTTTCTCTGTGAGTATTTTGTTGGCTGGATACCATATTTTACACGAGACCATGACAGACTACACAGAGTTCAGATAAGCACTTGGGAAGAAGCAGGGAAATAGCTGTGGAAGCCATGTCCAATGCATCATAGTTGACAGCACTGAGAAGGATTAGGCTGAAGTAAGGTAGCTTGAGGGGTGGTCTGTATATCCCCCTGAGGTCCATCGTGGAAGAGGGACTGTTAGTTGTGGCTACACAAAGAAATAACAGGAAAGACTGGTTCCATACCAGTCATGGAACAGGTTCCTCTTGGGATGGTGAGGCCCTGTTACAGTTTGTAAACAGATCACCACAGTCAGGAAGTTGAAGAAATTGCTGTATTAAAAGTTTGAGCCAATGAGCTCTGAAATTTCCAGTTCTGATGTTACTATTTCACTTTCTAAATAAACTCTCAATTCGGCCTCTCAGTTGTTTGGCCCCAACATCTCTAATGGTCTTCATCCTCACTCTGCTGCTTCCATCCAGTGGAACAAAGGGTGTCTGGGAGGCATGGAGGACTCATTTTTTTAAAAATTATTTTCTTTTATTTTTTGTTTTTGAAAATATATACACCAGAACATATGCTAATTCACCAGTTTCTACATGTATATTTCTGTGACGTTAATTACATTATCCAAGTTGTGCAACCATTCTCACCCTCCTTTTATGAACTGTTCCTCCCTCATTAACATAAACTCAGTGTTCCCATAAGCGTCATATCTAACCTTTTGAGGTGCTGTTGTCAGTTTGATATTATATAGGTAGTTTAAAAGAACACAATGCTCAAGGCAGACATTCTTTACTAATTAAGCTAAACTATTGTTTGAAGACCACTTTGATGCCTGCAGTTGTTTCTGGTTTGAAGGTGAGGGGGAAGTAATGTGTCTTCCTACTCTGAATGGGAGGCCAAAGCCAGGCCCAAAAATAACTCACAAAATCAGAAGAAAATAATTTGAAGTTCAAAGATTTTGCCCATTTTAACAAAATAATATCTAGCTCGAAAGACCTGTGAATTTTTTGAGGACCTGTAAAGGGTCTTCCATGGGATTTATTGAATCAGTCATGGCCCCAGTGATTTGGCATTGTCATTATTATTTCAATAGTAATAAACCAGCTTCCTAACTGGTTTCATGTTTCCTAGTCTCTTCTTCTGGGATATAATCTGCATATCCACATTCGATGCTTCAAGATCCCCCTAGTGTCTCCTTTAACTGTCATTCCAAAGAGTTCAAAATTTAAGGTTTGTCCTACCCTTCCATACTCATACCACCGTCTGGTGGATTCCACTCACTTACTGATAACCACTTTGCACACCATAATCTTAACCTCTGTTCCTTTTCACCTGCAGTTGAGGCTGTAGGGAATTATCTCTTTCTTTCTCTTTTCCTAGATCTTCATAGGGTCACTATGAGTCAGAATTAACTGTACATCAATGGTTTTTTTTTTTTTTTTGCAAGTACATTGTTTCTGCTCCTTTCTTTGGAATGTTTTTGACCTCTCTCTTCCACTGACTGTTTCAAAGACCTATAGTTAATTTCACATAAATGAGTAGGATGTTGGTTATAAAAATGAGAGTTCTCATTGCTGGGCCTGTGGGATGGAGACTTCCCTGTAACGCATGGACGTGGTCAAATGAGGGCCTGTAGGTCAGATTAAAGTGTTGCAGGAAGCAGTTCTTGGTGTGCTGGAATATGCTCACAAGAACTGCATCGACATGCCCCTCTTTCTACCATAGACTAGGGAATCGAGGCCTGTGACTTGAATACTTTTCTGACTAAGACAAGTGCACACATTGATCAAACCAGATCCTCTCTGACAAAACAAATTTTGAAGACTGTGAGTCCCTGCTCAGAGCAAGGTAACCTCAAAGCAGTTTGAAGCCATAGTGGAGCTCATCTTTGAATTTAAACTGTTGGTAGGATTCTAGCAAAGTTGATGTAGCTAAACTCCCCTCCATGAAATCCACTTACATGAACTAGAATAGTAAATGAAAATATATGGGGATTTGTCACACATCGAGAATGCCACAACCCATGCCACACAAACTAGCTGGGAGGTACAATAGAGAGAGTAAGGGGTATTTTGCTGGATAGCTTCTGGCAAAGATTTCCTTATTTGATAAAACGGGAGAGGCTGATGGCAAAAATCCTCACCCTTTTCTACTTGTCTTTGAATGTAGATGTTTGAAGATGCAATGCTTAGAACTATGACAACTATCTTTCAAACGTGAGGGGACAGGCAATAAAATTACAGAAAAGCCCACAGAGACCTATTATCATTGAGCCTCTTAAATCTGAGCTTTATGAAACAGTAAGTGCCATTATTGTGTAAGTCACTTTTACTTGGATAAAGCATACTGATATAAAATCTGTGGCAGGCACACTGCTATATGCACATGAAATCATATGCCTTTCATCCTGGGCATTAGCTAAATTATATTTTTCTTTTACATTTAAATCTCTGGGTGAAGCAATTGGTTAAGTGCTCCATTGCTAACCAAAATGTTGGTGGTTTGAATCCCCCCAGAGGTACTTTGGAAGAAAGCCCTGGAGATCTTTTTCTGAAAAGTCACAGCCTTGAAAACACCATGGAGAGTACTGTTCTGTACACATGTGGAGTCGCCATGAGTTGGAGTCGACTAGATAGCAACTTTTTTTTGTTTTTACAGTTAGGTGGACTGTGTCACTGAGTTCTCTGATAGAATGTGGTAGAAGTGATACATGCTACACTTGTAGGCTTGCCCCTAAAATCTTCCATATGATTCTCCAAGTCTCTCTCTCCTTCCTTTTTGCTGGATGGATACAAAGCATCCATGGGGACTTCAGGTTCCTGAGAGATGGGTGTCCAAAAGTAAGGCACCTAAGGTAGTTTCTGCATGTGCAGGTGTAAAACGCTTAGTGGAATGGACACAGAAGAGCTGCAGGCAAGCATTCTCTTAGCCTCTCTGAGTTTCCCCAAGTGTCTGAGATTGGGACAGTGGCTGGAGTAGACGGTCAAGTGCAGACTGAGTAGTCTTTTGTTACTGATTCTGTTCTTGGACATACAGTTCTCTAAGGACAGTTTTCCTTGTCCTTGGCCACACTGATTTCTCTTCCTCAACACATTCCTCCCTCTCTCACCTTCCCCCCAGTACAGGAAATTCTTTACAGAATTGAGGTGGAATCTATTGTTTGTTCACAGAAGTCTTTCCTGTCTACTGTGAGTTCATTTCAGAATGACTGTTGCTGTCATTTTGAAATGCAGTGGACTCAGTGGCTAGCTGACTGGATGGTCTTAGGAAAGACACACCCTGGCTTGGCTCTTTCTTCAATGAGTTCACTGGATTCTCCTTTGTCATATTCTTTCCTCAAAATATTGTCATGTGAGATGTTCCCACTCCCCAGACTCCTATTTTCTCACTTCATTTCTGTTCTATCTTCTCTTCCTTGCAGAATGGGCTGCTGACTCATAGGGGTAGATCCAAAGATAGAAAGAAATACCAGCAATTAACAAACAACAGCAGACACGTATCAGGAAACTGTCAAAACATTTATCCTGCCACATTTAAAAAACTTAGGTAAGCAACGTATTGCCAGTTTCAGTGTAAAAACTGAAATAATATAGAAATTGAGTAAAAATTAATTTCTCTCTACTCCTCTCCCAATTTATTCCCATCCCCAAAATGAACACGATTAACCATTTGCTATGCAAACCTTCAAACATTTTTTATGCATACATATGCGCACACAATTTTTCTTTTTTTAACTTAGAGTGTGAACTAGGTCACCTCCAAAATTCTGTGATTCTGTCATTCGCTCTCTCTCTTTTGAATTACCCACGGATAAAATAGTTCTTTTCATGTACAAATGTCTTCAATAGCTAATATTTAGTATCGGCTCAGTGCTTAGTGTGTGTCAGACACTCTACTAACAGCTTTTATGTATAATTATTATGCAACTTTTCAATACATCCCCATAAAACAGTTACAATTATTAACCCGCGTGATAGATAAGTGCAGAGAAGTGCACATAAATGCACAAAGGCTAAGTGACTTGCCTTTGACGATGCAGCAAGTCAAAATCTATGCCTTTAACCATTTTGCTCTATTGCTTTCACCTGGGAGACTTGCCGATTTTTGCCACTAAAACCTTTAACAATCTTGTCACATTTTTACACCACTAATCCGTGGAAGAAAGTCCTGGCTATCTGCTTCTGTAAAGATTACAGCCAAGAAAACCCTATGGAGCAGTTTTACTCTGCCACCCATGGGATTGCCATGAGTTGGGGGCCAACTTGATGGCAGCTAGCAACAACAATAATACAAGTATGAGATTGTTATGTGGGGGAGGGTCACTTAAACTGAATCTATAGTTTTTTAGCATAATATTTTTAATATTTCAAAAGTGTTTTAAAATAAATAGTATTTTTAACAGCGAATAATAATCACAATTTTATTTATCAACTCTACTTAATTTATTTGTATTTTAGCTAATGCTGCAATGGAAATCTTTGTGCATAAGTTGACTCTTCATTTTAAAAATCCTTATGCAGCTGGATAAGGTTAAGCCACGGATCATATGCTATAGATTCAAGGTTCCTCACCTATTATTATTATTTTTTAATAGCTTCTTGAATGCAATGTATGTAATGTCAAGTCTAGAATATAGCCCAGATAGTCACAGAAGAACAAAAGTATGTGGCAAAGTCCTGACAGTTGGCAAGCACTGGGAGTATGGTGTTATTGGAACCAAGGCAGAGACCCATAGAAAATTTGCCCTGTTTCTGTGCCATACCTTTGGTAGAGTTCCACCAAGCCAAAGTCCTTGGGGGAGTTACTTGGCTCACTTTCTTGGTACAGAAGCATCTCCAATTTGTTGTAATCATAAGGAAGCATTAACTTTAGTTAGCAGTTCTACATTCTTGATGTAATAATAATTTCAGAGTACGGGAGGACATTAAGCTATGAAAATATCCTCAGGGAAATTTTCTTACTAAGTTTTTTTTTTTCCCACATCTTCTTAGTACTTCTGTGCTAAACACCAGAGGGTTCCCTTCATTTTCAGATTTGTGCTGTTTTTCATTTGTCTAATGAACTTTCAAATACTTTTCAATGAGCTGTTAAGGTTAGAAAATGTCACAAAGAAGATAGTGACAACAACAGTGGAAAAATGCTTAAAACTGAGGATACACTTCATTATATCCTATAACTGGAATGGAAAGTTTATGCTTACTAGTTCAGGGTATGTAAATAAAAGTCAAGAATTGTGAATATTAGGCTTCAGGCTATTTGAGGCATCTTTGGGGTTTTTATATCTGATTCTGATATGCCTCCACTATCACTGAAGGATGGGATTGACAGATAAAGTACAGGGTGTTCAGTTAAATTTGAGTTTCAGATAAACAACAAATAAGTTTTTAGTGTAAGTATGACCCAAACATTGCATAGGACATACTTGAACTTTAAAAAAAAAAATTGCGTTGCTCATCTGAAATTCAAATCGAACTAGGTGTCCTGTATTTTTATTTGCTAAATCTGGCAACCCTCCTGATGGGCCACGGCAGAGGCCAGCTAAAGGATGGTGTACGCCGGCTCTCAGACAGTCACAAGTTGCTTGAGGAGTTCTGAGTACAGTGTGAAATCCTTTATGGACATAACTAAGAAGCTGTGGCCAGTCCTTAACTGGAAGTGCTTTCTTGGGCTTCCCTGAGCTGAAGATAAACCTTCCTACAATAGCCTTTTAGTAAGTCTGGAAGTCAGTGTCCAAGGAGAAGGCCCAAAGTCAGCCTCATCCTCAAAACCATGTTCCCAATTCAAAATGGAATCTTCCTGGAATCAGGTACCTGGATTGACGACAGAAGGGGTTCATCAAATTTGGAATTAACACAGCTTTTAACCTTTAGGGGTAAAGTTATGGGGTCTGAGAAGATTCAACAGGAGCAATGTGAAAGAATCCAGGTTCCCAGATAGAAATAGTCCCGTTATACTTCTGGTTGCGTGACCAGGCTCTTGTGGTTCAGAGAGAGTGGGTCTGGCCTTAGAAAAGACAGAACCAGGCTTGAATGTCTCTGGGACCAGGGAAAAGCCCAAGTTTCAAGTTCACCTTTTATGGCTTGTAGAAACAACAATGAAATCATGGAGGAAATCTTGACTTTCCCAACGGCACAGGCTCTTACATTTGGGTTTATGATTGTGTTTCAAAGATGGAACTTGTTTGCAACTATGGAGTTCCAGAAAATTCTCTCATGTGCTTTTTGGACCCTCACTCCCAGAAGGCAAGGAGAACTGAAGCCACAGAAATAACATGAATTTTCCTGCTGACAATAGCATTGCCAGGCCCCCAAAACTTGGTGCTACTTTCTGACGTGTGCAAAGGGATTTCCATCTGCTTGTGTGTCCTGCAGTGGCATTGTGAAAGCCTGGAGGACTGGAGATGTAGTGGGAGAAGACTGATCAAATTTAAGGGAAACTGCTATTACTAGAGCCAAGGAGCACAAATTATCAGGAGTGGAGGGTCTCTGGGATGGGAAGAAGTGTGTTGCTGGAATTTCACAAATACTGTAGGGCTAAGAAGGATAACCAGAGGACTGGGCTGTGATTTAGGTTTCAAGTAAGGGAGCAAGAGATGGCATGGGGTTGACCTTGTACAGCTGGCCAGCTCATCATTCATTCATTCATTGATTTATTCAATGGACACTTATGAGTTACTATCATGTGTTAGATACTGATTCTGAGCTAGGTTTTGAGATACGACAGTGGTTTGATAGGAAATAAGTGGTTGTCTTCTGCCAACTTCCATGAAATTGTGACAGGCTAACTTGTTAGCTTGCAAGTAGGGTAAAATCTCCAACTCTTCACAGTTATTTACAATCCAATTGTACAAGCGCTTTTTAAGCCTCTGCTAGCATCATGTCTGCTAACGTTGTCTAAAGCAAGCCACGTGGTCAGAGTTAAGGAGTCGGTCTTGCCCATAGCAGGCATTGAGCAGTTACATGGCAAAGGGCATGGATTCAGGGAGAGGTGAAATCGCAGCCACTAATGAATCTATGATAGGGAGTGACACAAAATACTTGTTGAAAAAGAGGAGACTCAGTTCTGACAGGGTTGAGATAAGTTCTGTTATGGGATCTATGTAGTTCTGGGTTTGAGCTATTGATTCTGGATATAGGGGAGTAATCCTAGTGTCAACATGGACAGTAAGCTCACTTTCTTCTGTGCATGGCCAGTGTCACATGTGGGACTAGGTATGTCACTGATACATTTTTTTTTTCTTTTTTCTTATATGAGGCTAGGCCAGAAGATGCCATGCCATACCTTAGTTCCATTAAGAGGAACGTGAAATCAGTGAAATCTCCTAAGATTCTGCAAGGCAAACCTTTCTTTGTTTTATTTAATGTTACCTTAAAAGGGCTATCACTATAGAAAAGGAACCTGGCACATAGAGAAGCTGGTGAGAAATAATTGGCCTTAAAGTGGAATTTGAGGAATTCTGGGGCAGAGTAAATAATAGCTAAGGACTGGGGCACTTACAGAATTTCTAACTCACAGATTTTGACTCCTGGTCCTCTTTACCTTCTCCTTGTCCTGCCTCCTACCCTTATTACGATGAAAGGGTATTCTAGAGACCTTTGGTCAAGTTCCTTTTATGGATACTGCCTATGCAATTAATATTTTTTTTTCCCCTTTCTCTTGAGAAAAAGATTAAATTAACAACTGTGATGATTAAATGAGTTACTCCAAGATCTGCATGCACCGTCTAAGGAGGTGTATATCACACTGTAAGAGATGGGGAATATGCAGTACTTGTAAACTTCTTCAGAGTAATCTCACTGGCCCAAACCTGTACCAGCTCAATGTGCAGTGCTACTGTTCCAAAACACAGAGGGCCATGCCTTTTGAGTTTGCCTCAAATAAGGCAATAGAGTTATGACTGGACCTTGCCATGGGTAACCATTTCTGCTTCAGAAGTTGTAGAAAAGTTCAGAACATCTCCTGCCTCTCTGTCAAAAGGTCAGAACATCTCCTGCCTTTGGACAAAGAACATCTCCTGCCTTTGGACAAAAAGGAACTTGACCAAAGGTCTCTAGAATACCCTTTCATCCTAATAAGGGTAGGAGGCAGAAGAGGAGGAGGTAAAGAGGACCTGGAGTCAAAATAAGAGAGATGAATGCTGTTCCTATATATGACTTTCTTTCAATACATGTTTATGTAGAGATTGCTCTAAGTCTTTTGGTATCCCACTGTATATTTTAAAAGAAGAAAACATAGCCATATTTCAGGGAAAGGGATCACTCCTAGAAGCCCTTCAGCTTGAATTCTGAAGAAGGTAAAACACTCTGTGGAATTAGTTACAGGATGTGGCAGAAGCCTCTAGTCACACTGATATTTAAGTGAAAAGAACCAAAGGTTCTTTCTAGCGCAGACCACATGAAAGATTTCTCTTTATATGTGTGTGTCATATAGGAGCCCTGGTGGAGCAGTAGTTAAGAGCTCAGCTGCTAAACAAAAGGTCAGCTGTTTGAATCCACCAGCTGCTCCTTGGAAACCCTACGGGGCAGTTCTACTCTGTCCTATAGGGTCCCTATGAGTCAGAATTGACTTGATGACAACCGGTTCTATACTTTTATTTAGATCAACTGTTATTTGTGTCTCACAACCAAAGTCTAAGAGGGAAGTCTAATCATGGAAGGCAACTCCCCCCGCCCCCCACACAAGTGGTTTAAAGCTAACAAAATTCCCTGAGCAGTGATATGCCTCTTATCTTTCTTATTAACCACTCAGTGCCATTTATAATTTCCACAGTTACTGTTAGTAGAGCCCTGTTTTTTTACATTTCTGAGTGTGTTTTGTCACTCTCTTTTGATTTTGGAAATGTAATCTTTAAGAAGTTACCAATTACTAGAAAATGTCACCACAAGCATGTCAGTATTCTCCATGGAATCTCTTGCACTAGGATTTGACCTTCATTGCTAATTCTTGGACTGTCTTCCTATTTCATGGCTTATCTGGACTTACATTTCTTCTGTCTGTTGTCCACTTCAAAGTTTTTCTCTACAAATTAAGCTGGTAAAACAACACAGATTTTCCCTCCATAATAGCCCTTTCCTTTGATATAAATAATTGAAAATGGGCCATGATAGCATCAGAAGACTTAATGTTTGAAGGTTTTGAGAAAGATTTGGAAAATCTTATGGAGTAAAATAGCACCAACACAAGAGAATAGGAAATATTATTTTGCCCCAAAAGCTATTTAAAATGAATTAGAATTTAGGTTTATGATAGAAAATGGTTATACTTCAGCTCTTTGAAGTTCTAACACCCAAATGTTCTTTAAAAGTTTATTTTAAATTTCTAATTGGAGATCTTAGCATAAAATCACCACTTAGTGGATTGTAGAATGTGAAGAGATGAACGAAAACTCTGACTCAGAAGATCTACAAAAGAGAAACTTCTCCATCCATGACTGGGCAGTGTGAATGGAAATCAGATGGAAAGCAAACAGGGGCAGAGATGGTTTTGTGATTAATGGAGCTTGCAGCTGTTTAAAAGTGCTAACCTGAAAGGGGCAGGCGCTTCTCATAAAATTCCAAGCTGCAGGAATGGCAGGGCCAAACTGTCAATGTTTGAAATTTCACAGACTAGAATTTCAAAGATGTGACGACACAGTTCTTTTTCTAAAGGTCAGTGGGCTGTGGTGTTCTTTTGGTAGAATTTCCAAAGCTGATTACATACCCATGCTAAGGAAAATACAACTGCCAATCTACAGATCTTTGAAAGCAATGGGGGGCTGAAAGAGCATATACTTTGGGGTCTGAGAGACCTGGGTTGGAGTCGTCACTTCAGTAAATCACTTAATCCCTCTGACTTCCAGCTTCCTCATCTGTAAATTGGTGATGATAATGATAGGGTTGCTGTGAACATTAAGTGAGATAATGGATATTAAGCACTTAGCACAGTACCTGGCACATAGTAATTACTTAATAAATAGTAGCCAGCAATCATTATTAAAATGATAAGGAAGGGTGCATCTCAGGCTTTTGTTGAAAGAGACTTTTAGTATTACCCTCACCTAATTGCTAAGACGACTTCTGAACCCCTCTGAATTTTTTTTTTTTTTTTTGACGGTTGTCTTCTGCAGGCAATTCTTTAGTGTTCTGCCCATATCTTTTAGGCTCTACCACTTCGATGCACTCCGGCAGGCTTCCAACTTCCAGTATCTGCACCTTTCAGCTCAAGATCCGTCTTCTGAAACTGTAGAGGCTGCTTTGTCTGTGCAGACAGCAGGGCAGAAATTAGGGGATTAATACCTCCCCAGGAGCAGCCCACAGCAGGCTGATGGGAGTGGTATTCAAGTGGGATAACTTTGCTTCCCAAAATCTCTCTGTGAATTAGTTACAATTGCCCACATTTTTAGTTGGCTAAATTGCACTTGAGTGTTTATCTCTGGGTTTGCTTCTGGGAGAATTCATATGAAGAAGAAAAAAAAAGTTTTCTATCAAAAAACATTTAATAATAGAAAAATTAAAGTTATCTTCGTGGTTAACTCGTATTTTCCTATATACATTATTTGGTTACAGTATCCTTTAAAATACTATACAATGTAAAAGTGATATAAAAAGCATAATGACACTATGAATTTTATAATTAAGAGAATGCCTCTAAGAGTAGGACCAGTTATGTGAAACTGTAAGGAAGAAATAATGTAACACAAAACAGTTAATGACTTAAGAATAATTACAATATAATTTACAATGATTGAGTACTGCTGAATTCAATTGTCTGTACACAATAGTGATTGGTGTTATAGGAATACTAGATTAAGCTGATAGCTATTGGCCATAGAAGAATGGATATGGGAGGGGCACGAGTAGGTAGTTCACATTCTTGAATTACTTTTTCATTACTAAAAACCAGGGCTTCAAGCTGGTTCATTCCGGTTTGACCCACTGCTGAGAATTTGCATTTCCAACCCAGATATACTGAATCAGAATCTACATTTTTAACAAATTCCAAGGTGATTATTATAGATCCCAGGTGATTCTTATGCATAAGAACCACCTGGGGATCTTGTTAAAAATGCAAATGATTCTGATTCAGTATATCTGGGGGGTGTGGAAATGCAAATTCTCAGCAGGGGGCTGAACCAGAATGAACCGATTTGAAGCCCCACTAAAAATACATAATAAAAAAATGCTACTCTCCACTCTTCTCACATTGTTCTCTTATTTGAGAAATAAAAGGAGAAAAAATGGAAACGAGTAAAATCTTTCTTAGTGAAAAGCACTTTATCTTAAGGACTACCTTAACTGGGGAATCGTAACTGCATAACTTAGAGAAGTAGCTTGATATTGAATCTAGAGCCCATCTCTAGTAGGCCAAAAGGAAGGGAGTAAAAGGGATGGGAAGGTGAAGAGTATAGCTGGAGCCCATGTATAATCACAGCTCAACATCTAACAACTGCTTTAATTCCTTATCAAAAATATAAAGCCAGACAGGAAGTACCCAAAATTTATAACATGTTTATAACATGATATTAAAAGTTCACTGGGTGGTGCGAATATTTTGCACTCAACTACTAACCTAAAGGTTGATGTTTCAAACCCATCCAACAGTGCTGCAGAAGAAAGCCCTGACGATCTGCTTGTGTAAAGATTACAGCCAAGAAAACTCCGTGGAGCAGTTCTATTCTGACACACATGGGGTCACCATGAGTTGGAATTTCCTCCACGGCAATGGTTTTTTTTTTTTTTTTTTTTTTTTTAAAGGCTGGTTTTGCATTCTTTCTGATGTAGATGAAGCCCAGATTTTGTGTCTTCCCAAACTTACTTTTCTAGTTCCATGCACTGACCATGCATTTGATTCTGGAGAGCCGTTCCGTCTGTGTGTCAGGTTGGCATGGGTTAAGAAGTGTCCTTTTCTCTCAGTGGTGGTGCCTATCACAGGATGAAACTGTCTTCAAAATACAGCTTGGACCATGCATTCTTTGTTTTGACTCTGTCTACCAGGCTGGTTTTCAAATGGTTTCAGTGATTTATCTTCAAAATAGAAGTTTACAAACTCTTTTTTTTTTCAACATTTGAATCCTTTTATCAGATGAAATATTCTGTGGAAATCCAAAAGACAGCATATATGTATACATCTATGAATTTATACTCATAAAATAGCAACAATTCTAAATTTAAATTAGCAACATTTTGTTATTTAAGGAAAATAAATGAGAGCAGTAAAGTGGCTTTGGCAAATAAAAAATGTATAATCATGGGTTATGAATGACAGTTATGGTCTCTTGTCAGCCTTGAAAAGCATTTTTTAAAAAAAATTTGTTTATGTTACACATCAAAAAATATTGATTTAACAGACAGGTAGTTGAAAATGGTATTAGCCTGCCTTAAGCTCTCAGAGCCCTCTACAATCATTATTTATCCAGAAGCCTGAAAGAGGTATAGTAGGAAATTTTCATTTCAAAATTGAATCACCAACAATATCTAACTACTGCTTGTATTTCTTGTCATGAACATCAAAGTCAGACAAAAAGCACACAGAACCTCTAATAAGTACTAAAAATATTTATAATTCAACAATACTAATACATGCCCTATTAGAAATTAATTTGCCATGGAGGGATTGACTACCACTGTATTTTTACTCAAATAATGCACACGTTCTACATTTTTTTGGCAACTGCCCCCACCAGTATTTTCATAAATTCTATGCCAATTTTTTGTATGCAATTTGCATAAAAATATGGGATTATGTGGTAAGAATATATTCCAGGCAGATGAACCTGAAAGTCACCTGGTACATAATTGGGAGGAGCATGTTTCTGTAGTACTGGCTTGTGGATACGGGGAAAATGAGTTCTCTTGCTATATACATTTTACAGACAATACAGTTTACTGTGATAAGCTCAAAAGACGCGTACTTAACAAATCAAACCGGAATGTCAGGCTGGAGGATATTTAAGGAGCATGGATTCTCAATTCTCCTTAGTTCTGCTTGTCTGAGATCCTACTGGGTTGCATGATACCCAGAGTGGGGGGTCTCATTTAACCCTTTATAACTCAAATATGTCACCCGGAACTCCAGCATGACTCCCTAACAAGACTGCAAAAACTATTGTTAACTTGTTGCCTGGCTCTAAAAGTTTCTTACTACACAACTAGTGCTATCTTGCCCCATTGCCCCCTGGTTAAATACTAATGACCAGGTATTGAAACAGAAGTCAAATTGGCTTATGTAAATATTACTAGTCCTGGACATGCCCAATATGGACTCTGGCTTAGCATGCAGGCTTCTGACAGAGCCTTTCATATGTATGTGGGGACTTGCTTATATATCTTTATAAATAAGTCAGGCACTGGCCTTAAAAAACAAAAACAAAAACAAAACAAAACAAAACAGGGCAAATCTGTTGTTGTGTGACATCAAGTTGATTCTGACTCATAGTGACCTCATTTGACGGAGTAGAACTGCCCAATAGGGTTCCCTAGCCTGTAATCTTTAAGAGGAGTCTTGGTGGTGCAGTGGTTAAGTGTTTGGCTGCTAACCAAAAGGTTGGCACTTTAAGTCCACCAGCTGCTCCTTGGAAACCCTGTGGGGCAGTTCTATTCTGTCCTATAGGGTTGCTATGCATTGGAATCAACTCAACAGCAATGGGTTTGTTTGTTTGTTTGTTTGTTTGTTTTGGTTTAATCTTTAAGAGAGCAAATCACCAGGTCTTTTCTCCCGAGGAGTGGCTGGTGGGTTTCAGTCGCCAACCTTTTGGTTAGCAGCTCAAAGCTTAACCATTGTGCCACCAGGACTCCTTAGGGCAAATCTACACCCTTGTTAAAAAATAACACATTTAAAGGAAGGTCATCTACATGTACAGATTTCATAGAAGGAGTTTTAAACTGAGGTATGCACACAAGAATAAGCTAACCAGGCAATACCTTGGAAGAGCGTTTACCGAATGTGTTAAAATTTGATATCTAACACATGTGAGTTAGTGATTTCTAGTACATTTCTGAAGTGTTAAATATATATTAAAAATTAAAAATTTGGACCAAATTATTTGTTATCCCTGAAATAACCATGCAGAACTTTAGGACTTCTAGACACGTAACTTGAAAATAATTCCTAAAATTAGGTTTCTGACTTGGGGAATTTGGATTATCACTGTTTTACAAATGGAGAAAAAGAAAAAAAAAAGTCAAAGTGATTTTGGCACGATTGCATAATAACTCAGTGGCAGAACTGAAAAGTGAAGTTCAGGTTTTCTCAGCTGAAGTTCAGGAATCTAATGAACTAAACTTCCAGTAAGCACAGCGTAGTGCTGAAGTTCCAGACTAGAGATGTGTTATTGAATTTTGTATAAAATTCATTTCACTCAATGGGAACTATTAGTTATTCAAAAATAATAGTGAGATATAATTACCTATTACTTTGACTTTGTTCCTCATCCTTGGTTGATGGCTCGGTAATGATAAAAAATAGAAGTGTAAAGATATGTGCAGAAATAATCATAAGCTATGAGGACGGAACCAGTAATGGGTAGGAATTGGAAGCTACTGTCTTAGGCTATGAAGTCATTCACAATAATCTTTCTAATAGTTTTTGGGCCATCATGTTGTGCTTGAATATCAAGTATTTATCCACTCAGTTTATAGATTGCAAAGGGTCAATGGGAAACAAAATGTCATTTGTTTTTCCCTAAGGTGATGCAAAAGTACATTATCAATAGATTGTAATTTTAAAATGACCATAATTTAAAGGAGCTTTTGTCTCAAAGAATAAAATTCAGAAGAGCCTATGCTAGACTGAAGATGCCAGTGGCTATTTGCATCCAATCTCATTCTTATGGAAATTTTTGAATATTCCCCTCCCCAATTATGGGGACTTGGGTGAGTTTGGACAAGGTGCTTGCCTTGGAAATGCATGACACGATTTGGGTAATGGAGGGGACATAGGAATGAGTACTCACTAAAGCTGTTTAGTTTACTCAGAAGATAAGACCAAATGGTGTGAAATGGCCTAACAGTGGAAGACAAAGCCAAAGTTCAAGTGGGACAGTGTGAGAGCAGGTGGGCATGAAACATGGGTTCTTGTTTTACCTTTATTTATTGTCAAGTTTGTGGTTTATTAGTTTTGGAGGGTAGGTGTAAGCATATGCTTTGTGTTGTGCAATCTTCCATTTCCTTTTAATGAGAATCTCTGGCTTAGAGTAGGAATTAGCGTCATTGATGGTTAGTGGGTGTGAATGAATAAAGCAGTAGATCTCAAGAAACCGTTCAACAGTTCATTTATAATTTTCTCTAATAATTGCATGAGAAGAGAGGGCACGTTTAGGTCAATGCATATAAACAAAGGAAACAGGTTATGTGAAAAATATGTTATCCCCATAATATATGCTTATACTCTTTGGGATAATTCTGGGAGTAAGAAAGTACAAAGCGATTTGTTGGTTGTTATATGCTTTCTCCCGCTCTTGCTCCTAAACAAGACTTTTTTTCTCATTCTTCTTCTTAACAAGAATACATACAGCCTTGGTGCAGTAGGTACAATGACCCAGTATATATATTCTTAATGGATAAAGTAAACAGGTTGCCAAGTACTTCTTAGTGGGACAGGACCAAAATGCACCATGAATAACCAGGTGTTTGTTTAATCCCAAGG
This sequence comes from Trichechus manatus latirostris, assembly GCF_000243295.1. Lineage (NCBI taxonomy): Eukaryota > Metazoa > Chordata > Mammalia > Sirenia > Trichechidae > Trichechus > Trichechus manatus. Next base: position 1,435,901 of record NW_004443983.1, on the reverse strand, counting down.
AGGGTGGTGGGTAAATGACTTTGGTTCTGGGCCAGATCTTGTTTAACAACCTGAGCTAGTGGCAAAGGAGACTTGCTGAGCCACTTAGGAAAGCGTTTGTTGGTTTACATCATTCCTCTTCCTGGTGGCAGTCTTTCTCATCATTTGCCACAGCCGAGAAGGCAGGCATCTCCCACAAAGGTGCTTCTTGCATCGATGCTCTAGGTTAACTACTTTTCTAGAGATTCTTTTCCAACTCAAGCTGGGATTACAAACACCATTCAGCAATTGAACACTGACTTGACCAGCTGTTCCATCTATAACGTAGAGGCTGTTCAGCTTGTCTGAAGCCTGGTACAATCTATCTGCACAGTTGCTGCAGGTGAAGAGTTATTACATTTTAATTTATGCTAGTATCCTGCTAGAGGCATTTAAGCCTCCCAGAGCTGGCAATGATTGCGCTTTTAAATGATAGCATTCACAGGAAGTGCAAATCTTATGGAGAAAAGCAGGAACACGTAGTCAATGACCTCGCTTGTTCTATAATGTTTTCTTGGCTTCTGAACTCATTCAGGGTCTTGTCCTCCTCTGCCCTTCTAGGTGTTGCTCTGTCAGATTCATTAACTGATTAGCCTTCTTTTCATTTTAATGTAAAACATTGACTATAAAACATTTCCAATTTCCAAGTAATAAACACTGGTCTCATTGGTCTTTGGCTGACCTTGATCATTGGCTTGTTTAGAATTGTCAGGTGGCTCCAGCTTAGACTTCAAAGCTTGCCTAAAGTTCTCATTCCCTGATTGAATATAAAGAAAACTGTTCAGAAATGCAGAATAGATAGCTTTTTAAAAATCCCAACGCAGAAGAAATGCAGGTAGGATAAATACATCGTAGTTTGGGGCATGCCATGTCTAGAGTGAGTGGGAAAAGGAGAAAAATATCGAAATCCATCAGCCTGCACATTAGAAGCTACAGATAAAGAGACATTTTTTAAATTCCTTTGTAATCTGTTCAGGAAATATTTTTCCCTTGAATCAGAATGTTTCTGAATGCAGGCCCAAACGAGATGCAACAGAACCTGTTGGATTCCTGATGCTGTGTTGGAAATCCTTATGAGATAGTGGCATAAGACAGAGCTTTTAATCTTTTTTGTGTTTCTGTATTAGGAAGGATGTTAAGATAATATCTACAAATCTTAACCACTATATGATATGTAGGTACATTGTTCTGTGATAGCCTTTCTTCTCTTCTTTTTTCCTCTATTCTTCCTCCTCATAACATATAGAAGGCAGATATTTCCCGACCTTTTTTTTTAAACTTCAATTTTTAGAGCATTTACCACGTGCTAGGCCCAGTGCCAATACTGAGCCTTGATTGCCTCATTTAATCACCCACAACAGGCAGCAGAGGTAAACATTATCAGTAGTATTTTACACACAGGAAGTTGAGGCTGAACGAGGTAAAGAAACTCAGGTAACATCATGCACTAGGAAGGATAAAGCTGAGATTCAAGTCCACGTCTCACTACAACAACTTCCCCAGCCCCACGTGACTGACTGCATTAACTCTGAATCCATACTTTCTTTAGAAAAATTTAGAGAAAAAGCCACCGGTCAAGGACTTGGGTTAAACAGGCACTCCACAGACCTGCATATCAAAATATTTTTAAATTAATGGAATAAGAAATAATGTGAAGAAGTCCACGTGTTTTCAAGGATTGGAATAGTTGCTATTCCAATAGTCTTGTGACTGTTTCATCAAATATGAGTTGATTATGTTCAATAAAGAAGGACCACTGAGACATAAAGCTGGACAAACAGTCATCTTTTGAGGCACTGCAGTCAGTGAGTGTTTTATTCTCCTCTATTACTATGTCATAAGGGCAAATATAGACCTGATTACAAAATGTGATTTTTTTTTTCTCTATATTCCAGACAGAAAGCATTTTAAACCATAGTGACCTCTATTAAGAGAAGTGTGGCTGGAGAGTTACAAGCAGTGCAAGCAATTGAGGATCTGCCCAAAAAAGCATTGCTTCTGAGCCTTGACAGATGTCTTTTGGATAAATGTAGCAGTTGTCTTGGGGGGCTTAGGAAGGCTAAATGCTGAGAAATTATGGTCCAGTGGATGCTTTTTGTGAAGTAGATTATCATTATGCAGGCAGGGATTTGGTTAAACCCCAAACACTGAAATGACTATCTTAACAAAATGGAACATGGCTTTTATGACGTGAGTATTCAGCAACTTGAGATCAAGAGAAGTTTCTAACATGTTCCCAGGAGATGATAATGCTGCTGGTTAGGGACCATTTCTGAGAACCACTAGTAGAGCAGTGGTTCTCAAAATTTATTATACATAAAAATCACTTGGGGATCTTGTTAAAATGTAGATTTTGATTCAGTGTATCTGGGGTGGAAAAGCAAATTCTCTGCAGGGATTCGAACAGAAACAAACCAGTTCGAAGCCCTGGTTGCAGTATGTTGAGCAGATGTCAAAGTCACCAATAAAAACCCAGTTCACACACAGGTGCTGGACACAACAGTGTTTACTTATAGGGAAGAGATGTGGAGTAAGATCAGAATCAATAACAGGGGTTGGTCAGTGGTCACTCTCCACAGCCAGCACTGGATTCTGGCCTGTACACACCCCTCTCCTACTGCAGATGAAGGATTCTGTTCCCTCCCCACCAGGAACACATATAGCAGTGGGGTTGGCCAGGTGGCATGTGATGCACATGCATAAGCAAAACAAAGAACTACTCATCAGACTCATAGGAGGGAATTATCCCCAAACAAGGCAGAATGCCCAGTCTAAATGGGGCGATCTTCCTGTAAGAAGATATTCCTGACCCAAGGCCCTGATTGAGCATCCTGGCGGAGAGGCAGAACAGTAGTGTGTGGACTGCTCTTGCAACACAATACAAAGAAGAAAAGCATATAGGTCAATTTGGTTTTGCCTATGTGGACAGGTCTTTGCTTCTGCAGCTTAGCATGTCTTTGGATAGGGTACATCCTTCTGGTGTTTACTTGGAACACTACAGTCAGGTGTTTGGTTACCTCTGCTTGCTGATGGAGCTCTTGGTAGCTCCTCGTGTGTCTTTCTGTTGTCCTTACTCCCTATGATGCATTGCATCTTTATCTTCTTCACTGAACACCTCAGACACACAGGTGCTTGTATCCTCTAGCAACACTGGGGCCCTGGGAGCTTGGTGTCTGCTTTCAAAGTTGGTTGTGTCAAGGGTTGAAAATTGATATATTTAAACCTCATCTAAAGCTAAATAGGAGCCTGGTGGTACACTGGTTAAGAGCTCAGCTGTTAACCAAAAAGTTGGCAGTTCAAATCCACCAGCTGCTCCTTGGAAACCTCATGGGGCGGTTCTACTCTGTCCTATAGGGTTGCTATGAATCAGAATCAATTCCATAGCAATGTTTTTTTTTTGTTGTTGTTGTTTTTGGTAAAGCTAAATTGCCACAATGTTTTCTTTAAAATTCTTTATATTTGTAATTTAAAAAAAATTCTAAACTTTTCCCAGATTATTTTGTTGGTGTTTTCTCCTATTTGTTTTGAATTTCTATTAATTCTTAATTCATGCAAGTATCAAATTTGGTATGTCTTTTGTTCACTGGTAGTTTCATGTTACTATCCCTTGAAATACAGCCAGAGTGCCCCTTGGAAGCGAGGATGGTGAGACTTGTCTCACATACTTTGGATATATTCTCAGGAGTGACCAGTCGCTGGAGAAGGACATCATGCTTGGTAAGGTAGAGCATCAGCAAAAAAACAGGAAGATGCTCAATGGATGGATTGACACTGTAGCTGCAACAGCGAGCTCAAACATAACGATTGTGAGGATGGCACAGGACCGGGCAGTGTTTAATTCTGTTGTACCCAGGGTCATAATAAGTTGGAACCAGCTAGATAGTACCTAACAACAACAACAACAATCCATTGATATTTAAACTCCTCTAAGTATGTTTAATGGTGGCACTGTCCATGCCCAAGCAATTCTGAGGTTCTCAAATCCCTCAGAAGCAGAAGTTGGGAAACAATCAGAACATCCGCGTTTTCAGAGAAAGTGGGGCCAGACCTCCCTGTATCTTAGAATTTGTAAAATTGTTTCTATCAAAACAGCAAGATTGTTTCAGCATCCATGAGGCAGTTTTGTGTTTCAGAAGGAGACGCTTTAGTTTCTCTCTGTCTGATAAATAATCCCCAGTGACTACACATTTGTCCTGTTTGTAGTCTAAAGAATTCATGCTCATAAACTGCACCAGGTGACTTCTATTTACCCTGTTTTAATAAGTGGTCTGGTGCCTGTTATAAGTAGTCTTGCAAAAAATATTCTAGAATAATCAGGTTCACTAAAATCCTTTGGCCTGGAATGTTTTCACTGATTCTACTCAACTTATTGTGCTCAACCCGCCCTTGTAAGCATCCTTACCTGTTTCCATTGTTCTCCCTGAAGTCAGAGTCCCCATGGTCACTCCCACAATAGCAAGTGCACTCAGAATTCACCTTGAGGGATCACAGACTCCAGTGTTTACCAGGCGAAGCGGGAAGAGGAAATATGTTCAGTCCTTCCGGCTGGTATCTCAGGAGACTCACTTGGCATATGGGCCGACATGCTTTTATGACTTGCAAAGCCTTTGTCTTTTTACATAAACTCTCTTTATAGCGTTTTTATCCTGATGGAATAATCTTGGTTTCTTTACTATTTCCTCAAGCTTCATGTTATAGACCTTTAATTAACCTCATTGCCAAACGTGCTTCTCACTCCCATATACTCTGAAGTCCAGTGAGTCTCCATATGGAGGGGCAGTGAGTACTATCAGAGGGGCCCAGGGACCTCATATTCCATGCAGCGTTCTTTTCATGCTCTCCTCAAAATTGGAGTTCTGTTCTAAACAATAACATTTTATTTGGTTTTCTTGATACCCTTATCATTCCATCTTCTTTTTCGTCTATTCATTGACTGTTCATTGGTCCTTATATTTTCTGTTTGTACAGTTTGTTTAATCTATATTGGTGTCATCTGAAAAATCAATGAGCTTACTAGATCCCTTCAGCTAGGTCAGGGGTTTTTCAGCTTCCTTCTTTTAAAGCAGCTGAATCATCTTTGCAAACAAAACCTTAAGTAGAAACTCAGTACAGCTGGTAAGAGCAGCGGCTGCTCTGCTTGGAGCAAGGCATGAAGAACTTCAGACTCCTGTGAAACCTCATCTGCTCCGGAAGCTTTTCCTCTGAATCTAGACAGGGATTCTATGGAGTCTACTCAGGACGGAGAAGCCTGCTGTTGGGGTAGGAAATGGAACACTGGTCAAACTCCTCAACCCTACTTAAATCAAAGCAATTCAGCTTTTATATGTTAAACCTATTTAGGAGTCTATGTAACATTTGATTTAAAACAATAGGACTCTCTGCCTAAAATAGCTGTTCAAAGATCCCTGCTCTAGATCACTGGCAAAACCATAACCCATAAAGAATTGAGGACTTGTAACCATGATACATCTCTTGTGACACCCCATCCTGAATACTGACCCAATTTATTGATGAATATTTCTCATGGGGAAGATTCAAAAGCCAGATGAGTGTCAACTGGTAAGGAGGCCAGCCTCTGAGACACAGGACACTTAATTTTGATCCAGAAAAATTTTAAACTAGGAGGGGACTCAGAGATAATTTAGTCCAGAGGCTGCAAAAGGGTATGTTTGGTTTGCATGGTATTTTAAAAATCAGTTTCCAATTAAAAAATCAGGAATGTTTAGATAAAAACCCTGACTTCTAGCTTCTCTTGAAAAAATCAGAAGATCTGACAGCAGCAGGCCCATGGTCCTATGTGGTAGTGATGAATCACTAGGGGGCTTTAAAAAATCCCAGTGTCCAGTCTGTATCCCAGATAAATTAAATCAGACTCTCCAGGGGTAGTACCCAAACACCAGAATTTAAAAAAAAATGCAGCCAAATTTGAGGGCGACTGGCTTAGGAAAATGTATATGATTGTTGGGTAGCATTAAGAGTCCATGTGAGATTTGTGAGTCATGAGTTTAAGGTGAGATCAGTCAATATCATAGCCTTGTCCAGGTACATGGGTATAGGTAAAGCATTAGATTTAACCAGGTTGTGGAGCACAGCAACTAAATGAAAGGAAATAGGGACAAGGGATTTGAGCACGTATGCTGGGGAGTGATTATTATAATTGACCATCGAATTTAAGCTTAGTAAGGAGGGTAGCAAGGACATGAAGGCAATTAGGGAAGTGAGGACATGAAAGCAATTATGGATAGTAAGAAAGTGGTAGGATTGGGAAATTATAGGTGACAGTAGAGTTGAGTAAATAGAGCTGGTGGTCAGAGAGTTGGTTGCTTGAAAAAGATATTGCAGAGGGCATGCAGTAAATGATAATGACAAGGTCTAGAGAATGACTAACAGTCCCTGTGTGGCATAAAGGATTAAGCACAAGACTACTTGCTGAAAGGTTGGCAGTTTCAACCCACTCAGAGTCACCTTGGAAGACTGGCCTGACGATCTGCTTCCAGGTCCCAGACTTGAAAACCCTACGGAGCAGTTCTATTCTGTACAAATGGGGTCACCATGAGTTGGAATAGACTTGATGGCAACTAATAACAACAGCAGAGAATGACTAAGGGAATGCATGTCCTATACCTGGCCTTCCCTTTATTAATTTATGTCAATGTCTTGACTCAGTAGGCTTATGATTGCCACTTTTGGTCTTGTCTAAACTTTCAATTTTACAGGTGAGGAAATGGACTGAGAGTTTAAATGATTTCTCCATGAATTTATGGCAGAGCATCTACTCTTGCAGATGTTGCTTTTGAAGTTAAGGGTGGCGTGTATGTGTGTGTCTGTATCTCTATGTGTGTGTGTGTGTATGTTTGAATGCTTGTTCTTGTGGGCTAAGAGTGGAGTTGGTTGAATAAAAGAGGAGGAAGGCAATTTGAAATTGGAGCCGGGGAAGAACTGGATTTGGGAAAGATGAACAACAAAAAAGTCACAACCTATTCCTGGATGTTGGACAATCTCTTCCCCATTTGCTGCCTAAAATTTTTTAGAGAGAGACAATGGGTTTGAGGTAGACATAAGTCAACTGAGGTGCAACCATGAGGGTGATATAGGGATAAAAACTTGGCTTTCTTTCCAGGCGTTGTCTAGGCCTACCTATTTCCTCTGTTCCAATACCAGAAACTGAAATTAAGGGGAGCCCTTTGCAGCAAACCAAGGCATATCACAGGGAGAAAGTGGCTATTCATTGCCCTCTCCCAGCATTAAGTTCTGTGCATTCTTGGAAGAGGCTCATCTCCAGCATCAAGTGCCACTGGCCTTTTCTGGCTTTGCTAAATGTACTAGTGAAGGAACTGATCTGAAGGTACAGCCCCAAGGAAAAATTAGGACATCTGAATTGTGATTTTACTCTATTCTATAAAGTGTCCCAGACTTATTCAAGGTATTAATTGAACTGATGGCATGAAAAAAGAATCTTTTTTTAAAATTACTCTGTCTTCTCCAAAAATGCTGAACCAACATCGCTACCAACAAATACTGAGCATCTACCTTATGTCAGACACTGCTGAGTGATAGGGAGACAGAGGATAATGAATCAGATTTTATAATCAAAGAGCTTTGCTTTAGTAGGTGAGAGAGACAATAAACAAGTAAGTAAACAAGCTAATTACAGACTGTGATAAGTGCTATGAAGAAACATACAGAGTTGTGAGACAGGGAATGCCCTAGGGAGGCTAATTTAGATAAGGTGGTCAGGGTGAGCAACTCTAGAGGAAAAGATGTGTCTTCACCATGTCTGTCAAGATTCAGCTCCTTTCCTACCTCTAAGGGCTGGTGTAGGCTCATATTAGCTATCCAGCACTAGATTTCTAGTCAAATGTCAATGATTTTTGGACGGAAGTGCTGCTGCTTTCTTACCTTGACTGAGAAATATATTGCACAATGTTAATTGCAGTCTGCTTTGCTGAGAACATTCTGTGGGCCCCCAAACTCCCACTGTTACCACAAAATAAATGAAGGAGGTGAATGTGAAATTCAAATGTATTTTTTGTACTTTTGAATGACAGGTGTCTGAATGTCTCATCTTCAGAGGGTGAGATCAACAGATGTTCTCAAGCTAAGCAGCTTTGCTATCACTACAAAGCATACGACTAAAACATTACCAAGAGCTGTTTAAGGAAAGCTTGCTAAATATCTTATATTTTTCAAGGGATTCTGGTCTTTTTAAACTTCTCTTTTTAGCTAAGAGAATCAGAGAATACAAAAATATATCCATATTTTTATCTTAACAGAAGTTTTTTTTCATTTGTTTGTTTTGGGTAAATGAGATAATGTATGTTTTTTTTGGAAGGAGTTGCCTTTCTGCTCCTAGGAGATTATTTGTAAGTAATTTAAAGTAGCTTTTGCTGTTATCATCGACCTGTATGTGTGATAAAAAGATGCCTGTTGGTATCTAGCCTGGAAGTCTCACTTGCTTTACTGGCTCACAGAAGGAATATAAAATTCTTCATGCAGCTGCTCATGAGGCTGTGGCAGAGGAACAGCTGCAGGTGTCTTATGGTCTCCATCTCATGGCCTTCTGCCTCACAAGGTGACAATGATGCGGTGTCACTGGTCATTTATGGGTTTGTAATGGTTAAATGTGCTATTGAAAGGACTGACTTCAAAGTCTTGTTTGTATCATTGGCCTCTAGTTTAACAAATGAGCATTTTATCATGAAGGTTTTTGGTGTATTCAGGATAAGTCCTTTTCTATTTTTAAGAGAAGAAGACATAATGGCTTTTTGAAAACAAACAATAAAGCAGACATTCTTTATTCAATTTAGTTTATGTAAAGGAAAGTCATTCAAGTCCTCCATGTTTTTTGAACATGATTAGTTTCTCTGACACATTCCTATTCTCCTGGGGGCTTACATTCTAATACTAATAAAACTCATTATAATAATGGGCTCTTACTTAGATATAAAGGAGCTCTGGTGGTGCAATGGCACAGTCCTTGGCTGTTAACTGAAAGGTTGGCAGTTTGAACCTACTCAGCTGCTCCACAGAAGAAAGACCTGGTGATCTTCCCCCATACAGATTATAGCCTAGAAAACGCTATGGGGCAGTTCTACTTCATCACATGGGATCACTGAGTTGGAATCAACTTGACAATGCCTAACAATAACTTAGATACAAAGATCATGTTACTGTCCTATTAGTGTGACATGCAAGTACACAGAATTAGACTGATCATAACCCTGGTTTATGCCAAATTTTTATCATATCATTGGCCAACTCAATGTTTCCTTTTAAAATATATTTTTAATAATATATTAACAGCCATGAAATGTCTGTACAACATTAAAAAAAAATCAAGTTGTTCACAAAAAAAAGAGACCAGACTTACTGGTTTGACAGAGACTGGAGAAACCCGGGGAGTATGGCCCTGGACACCCTTTTAACTCAGTACTGAAGTCACTCCTGAGGTTCATCCTTCAGCCAAAGATTAGACAGGCCCATGAAACAAAACGAAAATAAACGGGCACACCAGCCCAGGGGCAAGGACAAGAAGGCAGGAGGGGACAGGAAAGCTGGCAATGGGGAGCCCAAGGTCAAGAAGGGGAGGGTGTTGACACGTCATGGGGTTGGCAACCAATGTCACAAAACAATATGTCTATTAATTGTTTAATGAGAAACTATTTGCCCTGTAAACTTTCATCTAAAGCATATATTAAAAAAAGAAAAAAATATGATGTTCATAATAATTGAATACGGAGCCCTTGTGGTGCAATGGTTAAGCACTCTGCTGCTAACCAGAAGGTGGGCAGTTCGACTATCAGTGGCTCTGTGGGAGGAAAGACCTGGCAATCTGTTCCTGTGAAGATAACAGCCTAGAAACCCTATAGGGCAGTTCTACTTCGTCCTGTAGGGTTACTATGAATCAGAATTGACTCAATGGCACATACCAACAAAAACAACAATAATTTAATTCTACCTAAGTGATCCTCCTTATTTAATCCCCTTCCCCTCCCATCCAAGATAACCAATGTCCTGAATCTCATGGTTATCCTTTGTATATGGTTTTATCACATCTATATTTTTAAATATGTTTTTGACTTTACAGAGAGGATATCCTGTGTTATGAAATTTGGGGGACTGATTTTTCACCCAAAATTATGTAGTTAATATTCAACCATATTGTTAGATGTAGCTGTAGTGAATTCATTATATGGCTGTAAGCAATTTATTATACCAGTATACCACACTTTACTTATCCATCCGCTTGTCAGTGCTGTTGTGAACACTTGTACATGTCTTTATATTTTGCCTAGCTCTTGAGCATTCCTCTAGGAGTGAGACTGTTGAATTATAGGATATGTGTATGCTCAACTTCATATGAAAACTAAGCTCTTTTCCAAAGTGGTTGAACCTATTTACACCAGCATCCACCCATGTAGAAGAGATCCTGTTCATCCACATGCTCTCCAACACAAGGGTATAAAATGATAACTTGTGTTTTTGGTTTTCATTGTCTCTGACCACTAATGCAATTAGACATCTCTTCAGGTGTTTGTTTTTGAACATATGTGTTCCCTCTTCTGTGAAATACCTTCTATGGCATTTGCTCAACTTTTCGATTGGTTAATTTGTGCTTTCTTATTGATTTGCAGAAGTTTAAAATACATATATATTTTTGATGTTAATAATTTGTTTATTGTGAATGTTGAAATATCTTCTCCAAGTTTGTAATTTTTTTCTTTAAGGGAGTCTTAACACAAATTTTTAATTTTAAGATAATAAATAAATATTTTATTTCATAGCTAATATTTTTATCTTTAATAAACTCTTTCCTATGCCAAGGTTCAAACAATTTTCAAGGTTCTACCAAAAATTTTCAAGTTTTATTTTTGACATTGAAGTCCTTGAACCTTCTGGAGTTGATTTTTGGTATTGTGTGAGGTAGGGAATCAATTGCATAACAATTTTTTTCCAGCTCCATTTATTGAAGGATCTCTCTATTCCCCAAATCTTTGTCATATTTATCTCTGGCATATCATGGCTCCTCATATGCATGTCAAGCTATGGTCTGGTGTTGCCAAATTTCTGGTTTTAAATAGAGTGTTCAGTGAGATGGGCCCTTGTGAGTTCACTAGGGAGGGTCTGGATATTCCAATATTTAATTCCTCTAGCTAGCTTAAGAGGAGCCCTGGTGGTGCAGTGGTTAAAGCATTCGGCTGCTAACTGAAAGGTCAGCAGTTTAAACCTACCAGTTGCTCCCTGGGAGAAAGATGTGGCCATCTGCTTCTGTAAAGATTTAAAGCCTTGGGAACACTATAGGACAAGTCTACGCCATCTATAGGGTCGCTGTGAATCAGAATCAGCTCAACGAGAGTGGATTTTTAGCTACTAGCGCAAAGGCCTTCTGCAACAAAAGACCAGAGACTTCCTCAGATAAGCTTAAAAAAGTGAGGTTTATTGTAACACTCTATTACTATAAGGAGTTCCTGGGTGGTGCAAATAGTTAAGCACTTGACCAGTAGCAGAAAGGTTGGCAGTTTGAGCCCACCCAGAGGTGACTTGGAAGACAGGCCTAGGTGATCTTCTGAAAGGTCACAACCTTGAAAACCCTATGGAGCAGTTCTACTCTGGATACACGGGTCACCATGAGTTGGAATCAACTTGACGGCAAGTAACAACAACATACACTATAAGAACTTGAAAGATATTTAAGTTCTAAGGTATCTATAAAGTCCAGCTACTCTTCCTGGCTCACTCAGATTCTTTCTCACGACATCTCTGTGAGTTCTCTCTCTCTCTGTCTTGTTTTATTCTCTCTCTCTCTCCTATCAGGTTCTGTTTGGGTTGTTTAGACCCTGTCTTTTGTGAGATATACTGTTGGCTGGTCCCTGCTGTGATTAAACCATAGACAAATTGGTAGGTCTGATTTTCTCAGAAAAGGATAGAAGGGAGAGGTGTAGTGGGTAAGCTGTAGGATGCTTCATGACTTGTTCCGAACAGATTTATATGGAAACAAGCCAGGTGTCTTCAGCACTTTAACGAAATTGTGTCCGATAGTTTCTTCCTTATTTAAATGTTGTTTAAAACTTGTTTAAGCCTCTATTTTGTATTATTGAAATATTCTATAATCATTTCACTTCGCAACAAATCATGTCTTTTAAAGCCCTTTGATGTATTTGAATAATTGGATGAAATATAACATTAACTGGGGGATAAGGGATAGCTAATGATTAAGAAAGAAAAAGTGCCACTACCAAATTTATAAAGTAATTTTAATTACTACAATTATCTCTTATCTAAAAATGAATATCACCTGGGGATTTGGTCTTAGTTATTTGAATTATGATATGGACAGCTATTTTAAAATTTCCAATTTCAGGGTATTATCTAATTTAATATATTGCATAATGTATGCATCAGCTATTAGAATCACTCCAAGTCATTCTTTGATCCCGTCAGTTTGCAATCAAAGTTGGCTATAATAACTAAAATAGAAATTATTTTTATGGTATCCCTCTACGTGTGTCCTGGAGTGATACGATGAATTATGGAAATCCTGGCACAAAGGCCTGTATTTTGTGCATTTTTTAGTGACCTTTTGTGGCATAATGTTTACTTGTATAATTAAAAAACAAGTTCTGTTACCAGTATCATTTCAGTTATTCCTGACAATGACCTGATGGGACAGGTTCTATGTTATATTCATTCTATAAGATGAGAAAATGGAGGCACAGAGAAATTCAGTAGCCAGGTCACACAGGTAATAAGCAGAGGAGCTGGGGTGAGAACCCAGGCAGTCTCATGCCAGATCTGGGTAGCCACAGACTCCAGGATTCCAATTTGAGAACATTCGCATTGGAGAATTTGTTTCTAGGCCAAATTCTTATCTGAAGGAGAATCAGGAATATTGGGCAATTATACAGATTCTAAGTCACAAGGGAGCCCTGGTGGCACAATGGTTCATAGCTCGGCTGCTAACAAAAATGTCAACAGTTTGAATCCACCAGCCACTCCTTGGATACCCTGTGGGCAGTTCTACTCTGTCCTATAGGGTCGCTCTGAGTCAGAATTGACTTGACGGCAACGGGTTTGGTTTTGGGTTGTTAAGTCACCAAGAGACTCAAAGACGTAGAGTAAATTTGGTCCATAGACCAGAAGCTTTGAACATCACCTGAGAGTTTGCTAAAGATGCAAATTCTCAGGCCTCACCTCAGATGTACAGAATTTTGATAAGATCTCTCAAGAGATTATATGCATAGTAAAGTTTGAGAAGCACTGGCTTAAATCATCCAACATCAGCAACTTGATACCCTCTGAAGCTTCTGAGTTTAAAATTAAATTTTTTCATACCTCTTAATAATATTCCTGCTGGTTTCTAGTGATGTGACTGGTAGTGATGGTGGTGTTGAGGGAAGGTGGTGTAGAGAGATGAGGAGTTGACACTAAATGTATATGTATGGGAACAACATTTTGGCATCTAGTAGGTGCCCTCTGCTCTGAGGTAACTGGAAGTTGGATTTAGAATGTTCCCTGAAAACGATAGCATTTTAAAATTGAGAAATAAATTTATTAAAATGCTGTTCTCACTTTTTAGCTGAGTGCCTTCCAGCAGCATAGGATGATTCTAGGCAGTTCATGACTATGGATAACTATCAGAGCTTCAGAGAGGAAAGCTTTAATCTCTCCTGAATGTTCCCCACTGGACTTTGTTGCCATGGCAGGTCTTTAAGAACCAGTGCAGTTGAGTCACACCTGTAGAGCAGGTGCCCTCTGAGCTGATTGCCTACTGCTCCCATCCCTGATACACTTGCTTTATTGGTTTCTGACCTCAGATATTGGCTACTCTCTCAGATTTGGTGCCAGTGCCCCACTTGGTCTGATCTTCTTTTGAATTGTTATCATCTGTCTTAGTTACTTAAGTGCTGCTATTAACAGAAATACCACAAGTGGGTGACTTTAACAAACAGAAGTTTGTTTTCTCACAGTTTAGGAGGCTAGAAATCTGAATTCAGGGTGCTGGCTCTAGGGGAATGCTCTCCCTCTCTGTTTGCTCTGGGGGAATGTCCTTGTCTCTTTTCAGCTCCTGTTCCTCAGTGATCTTCTTTTGGCTTGGCATTTATCTTCCCCCATCTTTGCTTTTATATCTCAAAAGAGATTGATTTAAGAGACACCCTACACTAATATTACCTCATTAACATAACAAAGAAAACCCATTCCCAAATGGCATTCTACCACAGGTATAGGGGTTAGTATCTAGAACACATTTTGGGGGACACAATTCAATCTGTAACACCATCTTAAATTGGGTTTTGCAAGTGATCTCTTTCTTGTTTTGGAACTCCAGTAAATTGCAGCTCCCATGGCTAAATGATGGAAAATCTCTAAGCTGGAGCTTTTTCCCAGTGCTTTCCCCTCAGACTTCTCTTTTGTCATTGAGAGCAGTTATGGTTAATTCACAGGATCACAGGAGAGGAACTTCTTAGTCCTTTTAGGTATATTCTGGAACGCAAAGACATTCCATGGAATAGGGGGATAAAATGTATAAAATGTCCTTGCAGAGGTGCTTTATCTGTGAGAACTTGAGACCAGAAAAGATTTTGTAATTAATTTGATAGATTCTGGGATGAGCATTGGACTTTGGCGATGATGAGTGAAGAGATTGTTACTTGAATGTTAAGAGAGCTGTGTGTGCTTTTCATCTCTGAGCAGGAGTGTGAAATCTATTTAGAGTTGTAACCATCAGCCAAAATTGAAGTCTCTTAAAAGAAGCAAAAAAGGCATTGCTAATAATTTTGATTCCTGTGCCAAGGGTGCTCTGTAAATGTGGTGCTAAAAAATGCCCCACTAAAAAAAAAAAAAAATCTTATTTTCATTATATTTTAAAGCAGTGTATAGCTTCTTTACATGATAAAGCTAGAGAACACAATGTTCCCAAAAATATTTAACATGGGGATGTATATTTGAGTTAACTAAACTAAAAGAAACAAAAGATTGAAATTATAAACATTTATATGACTACAGAAGGAGCCCTGGCAGCGCAGTGTTTAAGTGCTCAGCTGCTAACGAAAAGGTATGCTGTTTGAACCCACCAGCCGCTCCATGGGAGAAAAATGTGGCAGTCGGCTTCCATAAAGATTACAGACTTGGAAACCATATAGGGCAGTTCTATTCTGTCCTACAGGGTCACTATGAGTCAGAATTGGCTTGACAGCAAGGAGTTTGGTTTCATTTTTTATCTGATTACTACTGAGGTAATTGATATTTAGTGTGAGAATAGTACTTCCTCAGATGCAAAGAAAGGTACTTCCTTGACATTAATAAGGTGGTTGGCAACCCCATATACCATTTAATATGTAGGTCCTAGAAGCCCAAGAGTTTTACTTTTACTTTAATTACTCCTTTGAAAACAAGTGATGATTTAAGGAGTAAACAGTGTGTAAACGCATCAGCTAGGGGAGTATTTCAGTGTGAGGTGTGGATACGTTAAGGTCTTTTGATGAGTAGATTAGCTTTCTGTTAATTAACCACTGTCCGCAAATCAGAGCAAACAGCTGCTTGTCACAAGAAGAGAGGCACTACCACAAACCCTGAAAATGACAACGTGCCAACCACCCTGAAAAGATCATGCAGTGGCAGGCATTAAATTGCTGGTTTACTTAAAATCCATGAGAAGTTTCTTCACTGGGAAATGTCTAACTTAATTAAACTAAATCAAATTAATTCATACTTGGCTTAGTTCAAAAGAGGAGTTAAGGCACCATAGGTATCACTTTCCTAAAACTTAGGATAACTCAAGATTTTCTAAAAAGGCAACCAAAATCGTTGCCATCAAGTTGATTCCGACTCGTAGTGACCCTATAGCACAGCGTAGAACTGCATAGGGTTTCCCAGGAGTAGCTGGTTAGCAACTGTAGCTCTCTGTAGCTCTTAACCACAGCGCCAAAGGCAAAGTGCATCAATTACAGAAACATCAGTATGTCATCTTCTGTCATTTTACTTGTAAGCATCAGAATCATTTAGATTTCTATGAGCGATTTTCTTCCACATGTGGAGAAAAGTCCAGACTGTAGTTGGAGATTTCTCAGCAATCGTGAAAAATGTAGTAATCAGAGAAATTGTCAGGAGACTTAATTAAAGCTCCCCGTGTGACTCTTTTGCATATGCAAATTATCTCCAGCAGGTATCATTTATGAAGAAAGGTTAAAGTGAGAGAGTTAGTATTTAGACTATTAACTAAAAAGAAAGAGATGATCTTGTCAATGAATCAAATAAAGCGTTCATTTAGTTCATTTGCTGTTTTTGCTTGTACTCAGACTGTAGTCACCCCCATGCTGTCAGGGAGGCCCTTTTGGTTGATCCCTTTAGATTAGTGAGAAGCCTCCATTTACATGTTGAAGGGTCTGACAAAAACTGATTGTGTGTGTGCCTATATTTTGGGGTGCTTTGTTACAAATACCACACAACTTTTATTCTAGTGACATTCTGAAAGGAACATCATGAAAATAAGCTATCTGTGATGTTTCTCATGCTGATCTGTTAGCGGACTTGAGACTCAGAAAAATGGGAGTTGAAAGGAAGGAATAGTAGAAGTTGGAGAAGGTGACTGAGGACCAGGAAGAAGGGGAAGATGAAACATCAGTAAGTCAGAGTGACAGAAAAAACCCTCAAAACCTATTGCTGTCGAGTGGATTCCGACTCATAGTGACCCTACAGAACAGAATAGAACTGCCCCATAGGGTTTCCAAGGGGCACCTAGAGGATTCAAACTGCCAGTCTTTTGGTTAGCAGCCATAGCTCTTAACCACTACACCACCAGGGTTTCCAGAGTGAAGAGCAGTAACATTTTAAGGGAAGAGAGCTTGAGAAAAGAAGAAATTAGAGAAACATAAATGGACAGAAAAAGGATACTTGTTATCAATTTCTTCATTGGGATTCAAACTTTTTTTTTAAGTTAATGTTATTTTAAGCATTTTGTGTACACGAGGCACTGTGATAACTGCTTTATGTCACTGATTATTATAACCCTCTGAGGTAGCAGTAAAGCTAATAGTGTTTAAACCTGTGAACCTGTGAGCCAGATTGTCTGGCTTAGAATCCCTGACAAAAAATGCCAGTTGTTGGCTCTGTGATCCTGAGCAAAGCAACCTTTCTGTAAGTCAGTTTCCTCATCTGCAAGTGGTGATAATAATATTACATATCTCATAAAGTTATGGTGAAGATGAATAGGTTAATATATGTAAAGCATTTAGAACAGTATCTACACCTGGAAACAACCAGTAAAGGCTGGACATTGTTATTATTGCTTTTCTTCACATTGCAGTTTCAGAGCTGAGGCTCAGCAGAGTCAGTGTACAGTCTCAAGGTGTCTCAGCTACTGTCAGAATCAAATCCAGGTGAATGTGACTTAAGAGTCCATGCTTTAACTTCAAGGAGCTTAATTATGCCCAAAGAATCATATCCCATAAAGAGATGGGAGACTTAGTTTGTAATTCTACCTCCAACATTAACTGGCTCTTTTATAAGTGACTTAAACTCTCTGATTTGGTTTGGATTTTCCCCAAAAGCAGATCTTATGATGAGGGCTTCCTGAGTGGTTCCCAGGAAACAGAAAGTTTCTTGAAATATGTATTAACTCCTTATTAATTAACTACTGTAATCAAATCTAATAAAACACACACACATACACACACACAAACCAAAAAAACTGTTGCTGTCAGGTTGATTCTGACCAGAATAAACCAAAACCCATTGCCGTCAAGTCGATTCTGACTCATAGTGACTCTATATGACAAAGTAGAACTGCCCGGTAGGATTTCCAAGGCTATAATCTTTACAGGAACAGATTGCAACAACTTTCTCCTGAAGAGCAGCTAGTGGGTTTGAACTGCTGATCTTTTGGTTAGCAGCTGAGTGCTTAACCACTGAGCCACCAGGGCACCTACTCATGAGAATACCAAAAACCAAGCTCATTGCCATGGAGTCAATTCTGACTCATAGTGACCCTACAGGACAGAGCAGAACTGTCCCACAGAGTTTCCAGGGAGCAGCTGGTAGATTTGAACTGCCTATGTTTTGGTTAGCAGCCAAGCTCTTAACCACTGCACCACCAGGGCTCCACTCATGAGAATAGGAAGGGTGAATTGGGAAGAGTGAAACAGAGAAAGATTGAAAGTCAATCCAAGAATGTATTATTAAGTAGATGACTAGAGGCAGCTCAACCCTGCTGGAGTCCAACTAGAACTACATAGAATGTGCCTCAGATTGTCCACCAGGGACAGAGAAGAGGGGGATGTTTATCTACCAGTTTCTAGCAAGAGCTGCTGTATGGGTGTTAATTCCCTTGCACTTCCAGGTTTGCACATGACCCAGCATAGCCCAGAACCTCAGTGGATAGAGACGCTTGGGGCAGAAGGCAAGTGATAAGCAGTGCACCCGAGGTGTCATTTTGTCAGCTGCTTGCCACAGCAATGTCTTGAGCAAGGGGATGTAAGGGAATGTAAGACAGGTTATTAAATGTATTCCACACATTATCCTTATATCAGTATATGTGTTGTTTGATTATATGTGATATTTGTTCTACATGTTTGTGTGTATGTGTCTGTTATTAACATTGGGTTGTCCTTGGGTGGTGTAAACAGTTAAGCACTTGCCTTCTAACGGAAAGGTTGACAGTTCAAACTCATCAAGAGTTGCCTCAGAAGAAAGGGCTGGTGATCTGCTTCCAGAAGATCACAGCCTTAAAAACGCTATGGAGCACATTTCTACCCGGAAACAGATGGGATCATTATGAGTTGGAATTGACTCATTATTGAGGAGATTAAATGAGATAATGTGTATGAAAGTGCTCTGAAAGATATAAATCATATAGAATATAACACTGTAAATGTTCTATTGAGATTTCCATAGTTGAAGTTTAAACAGTGATTGAACAGTATTTTTTCAACTCATCAATCTATGGCTACTTTTGAAATCAGTACCTCTCTCATTTCACTACATAACTGTATCTGGATTTTGGCAGAAGAAAATCACTTTGAGGAACTTACAGGGACTACATGACTGAATTCCAAATTGATTATTGAAGTGACACTTCTAATTGGAAAAGTCCAAACAATTCATCTGCTCAACGCCTAGTCATTTGGGTATTTGCTGTTTTAGATTCTGTACCCTTAATATTCTGAGGAAAAAAATAATAGAACATAACAAAAGCTCATCCTGACTAGGTTAAAATCAGAGTCAGTTTGGAACTTCCTGTTCTTTAGTGTCGTGTTTTCAGAAGTAAATTAAAGTTTTGAAACATTTAATTTTCAATGTTTTCTTCTTGCATAATGTTTGAATCCTCACTCCTTCACTCACCCACTGTGCAGTGTAGGTCACGTTATTTAAGCTCTCTGGGCTTCAATTTCCTCAGAGCAAAATTGAAAAAATATTGATATTTAATCCAATGAATTGTTATGAGGAAGACTGTGATGTGCTTGGAAGAGTGCCTGGAACTAAAAAGCACTCAAGAAGTGTAGCTGATGTTATTCTTGTTATTATTATTGTTATGTTTTTATGTTTATTATCATTATTATGCTTTGACAAATATATGCAGATTTATTTTCTAAGGGTTTAAATGTAATGGTTATTTCTACTAATTCAATTTAATGATGAGCTGCTCTAATCTAACATTTCATATGGAATGTAAAAGCCCTGAGAATGTCTTAATGTCCTGAGAGATAAGTTTAAAATCCTTTCATCCTCTGATGAGCCCTGTGTTGTGAAAGCACATGTCTTTTATGAGGCTGATTTTCTAGACAGAAAAATGGTAGCCCTACTCATAACTGAAAGAAATCCTGGTTGTGCAACTCAGCTGCTAACCAAAATGTTGGTGGTTGGAACCCACCAGCCACTCCACAGGAGAAAGATGTGGAGATCTGCTTCCACAAAGATAACAGCCTTGGAAACCCTATGAGGCAACTCTACTCTGTCCTATAGGGTTGCTATAAGTCGGAATCGACTTGAAGGCAACAAGTTTGGTTTGGTACCCGTAATTAACTTAGAAAAAATCTGAAAACATGAAGTTCCTTGGAAAGGACTAATTTTGGTAATAATACTGTGTATTTAAAGACTTTTTTTCCCTCTAAAAGCTGAAGTGTCCTGTGTTCTTATTCCAGGTATTTCAAATGTTCCCTGTAAATGAGATTTGGGCACACATAGTATCTATGTACAAGATCTTTATTTCATAACTTTACATAAAAGAATGTAAGTGTAGCCCAGTGTAATAAGGAGTCTGACTCGATTTTTTGACATCTGACCTTTGACTGCTTTTAAGCCTTACCTCCCTCATCCTCTCCTGTCGCACATCTGAGTGAGCTAATTAGAGAGCCTGGTGCTTTTTCCTTTGATGCTGGCAGGAAATTCATACCATGTAAGCTCCTACCTGCCTTCAGGAATGCTTACCACAGCCGTACTCTTTCACTGTCATAAAAACCCAAGCCAATCTCTTTTCCCTGCTCTCCTAAACCATTTTCAGACTAGCTTGGAAGGCCTTCCCTGCCCTCCTCAGAAAGCCTTATTATATAAGTAATAAACCTTTTCATATCTTTTTTGGTATGTGTATGCCATTATCAGCCTTGACATCCAAACCAAATTTTAGATGATGGTCTATCTTGTGTCTCCAAAGTGGCTACAACACCTAGATACTGGTTTCTACTAAAAGAAACCAGAGTTCCTTGGAGAAAATGCTGATCCCAAGTCTGGGTAAAGGAAAGTACAAGAGAAGCCATGATATTTTGTCATTCCCTGAAGGAAGGAAGTGCTCAAAGACTAATGGCGTCATGTCAAAAGAACAACAGAAGCCTGGATGAAAGGGCTTCCACTGGCCAAATATGTGCAATTTGAGTATTAAAAAGAATAATGATGGTAACTGATTACATCACACTGAACAAGGAAAATCCATAAATCTATAATGATACAAAGAAAACCTGGTGTCACTGTGGTTAAGCACTTGGCTGCTAACTGAAAGGTCAGTAGTTCTAACCCACCAGCAGCTCCATGGGTGAAAGATGTGGCAGTCTGCTTATGTAAAGATTTCAGCCTCGGAAAACCTATGGGTAAGTTCTACACTGTCCTATGAGTTGGAAATGACTGGACAGCAGTGGGTTGGTTTAATGATACAGAGAAGAGATAAAAAGAATGAGAGAGACAGGAAATAAAGGGGAGGAGAGGAGAAGCTCTTTATAGAAGATTATTCACTAAGAAGTGTAGAAAAAGAGAATTATTTTAAAAAATTGTCGTTTTGCTGCAAATGTGATTCAAGCAAGGATTACCAATTGTCATAGATTAAATTGTGTCCCCCCAAAATATCTGTCAACTTGGCTGGGTCATGATTCCCAGTATTGTATGATTGTGT